>NW_006201251.1:287376-307643 GCF_000334495.1 Tupaia belangeri chinensis
GGATGGCTGGGGGATGGGTCGGGGGGGCAGGAGTCCATGAGAAAGCTCCCTAGTGAGTAATATCCTGTTTTGTCTACAGTGAGGTCCCAGGTCAGAGAAGAGTCAGAGGCTGGGAAGGAGACCCTTGGGCTTTGGGAGCGAGGAGGGCGAATAACAAACCCCAGTGGAGCCAGCTGGAAGTGTGGGTGCGGGCCGCGCATTGCGACCGGCTCCCTCTACGTTCTTCTCTCTGCGTGAAAAACCTGGAGAGAAGGTTTTCACCTTCTGGGCTGCTCATTGTCTTGGTTTCTGCAGTTCATATAGGGGGTGGGAGCAGAAAAAAAACGTGTATGGACAATACATATTATGAAAAAATTATGCGTAAATTTTTAATTAATTAATTTATTTATTTAGAGGTTTTTGCCTTAGGGTACGTGTACTCGCCAGGAGGAGAGAGAGACAGTGAGAGGGGAAGTGAGAAATCACCCCCGATGGGTGGTGGCCACACCAAAATCCCTTCTTCTCCATTCTCTTCTCAGGATCTTGGGCACATTCGCATACACACCCAGTGTGAGTTTCAAGCCACCAAGTCCAGGATTCAAACCACAGTCAACCATGAGAGAGTCCAGCGATGTAACTGGTATGCCATCTGCTGGCCCCAATTTTATTTTATATTTGCTATAGGGCACATATGCTTGCTGGAAAGAGACACAGAGAGAGACTGAAAGTGAGAAATGACCCCCTCCATCCCCCACCCTCCCATGGGGATGGCCATACTGCAATCCCTTCTCCTCTATCTCCTCTCTGGATTTTGGGAATGCATACACACCTAGCGTATTTTTCAAGGTCCTGGGTCTGGGACTCAAACCACATAGTTAGCATGTGGGATCCAGCCGCTTTAACCACCAAGCCACAGACTGGCCCTGGGCAGGAATTTTAGAAGGCTCTCGGACTAGGTCCTGGCTGGTACAGGATGAGGAGCCCTCGTGGAAATGAGAGTGGTCCAAGCGGTGACAAGAGCAGAAGATGTCCCGGCAAGGAGGAGGTAAGGGTGAAGGCTGGGGGCTGGCGAGGGCCCCAGGCTGTGCTCCCTGCCTGCCTCATCCTGGGCCCAGCCACAGGAAGAGCTAGGCTCCTCCCAGGGAGCCTTCCAGGCAGGCGGGCCCCTTGGAGGCAGTCCCCTGCAGTCTGCACTGACAGCAGTGTCTCCAGAGCTCCTCACACTCCAGTCGCGCACCAGGTGGATTCTGAGGGTGTGGTTCCTCTCTGAACCAAAGATTACCACTTTCTGGCCTGGGCGCCTGCCACCAGGCAACACAGCATCCCCAGGGAAACGCTCCTGAGGAAGGCCATCAGATGTCCCCCTTGGCCCTGCGCTGGGGTGAGAGGATAGCACGGAGAGGAATATGGGGCAGTGGGTCAAGAAAGAGGCCATGAGCCCCAGGAGCCAGGAGAAGCCTGGCAGGGGTGGGAGCTGAGGAAAGGAGCCCAAGGGAAGGAGCTGCAAGGCAGCAGAGGAGAGCCCGGGAGCTGAGAAGGCGCTGGGCTGGGGGAGCAGTCGGCACTCCCGGTTCCTGTCATTTGAGGGCAGATTTTCTTCTGAAGTTCCTTAGCATTTCTCTCTCTCTCTCTCTCTCTCTCTCTCAAAGAAAAACTAAACATGCTTTAAGAAATGTCAGTGAGGGCCAGCACAATGAGGATCAGCAGGTGACATACTGGTTAAGGTGCTGGACTCCCATACTGCAGTTCAAGCCCCAGACCTGGTGGCTTGAAAATCACACCCAGTGCATGTGCATGCATGTCCGGAATCCCAGGAGGAGAATAGAGGAGAAGGGATTGCAGTGTGGCCTTTCCCTCTCAGGGGTGATTTCTCACCTCTCTCTCTCTGTCTCTTTCTGGTGAGTGCATGTGTCCTTATAGTAAAATTTTTTAAATAATAATAATGATAAATAAAATTAAATAAATAAATGATTCTTTTAAAAAGATCAATGTAAACAATATAACCTAAGAAAAATGATCTCTGACTTGGAAATAAGGCCCCCAGTTCCCTCTTTCCTCTCCCCACCGGACCCCAAGGTCGCCCCAGACCTGCAGCTGCCCCAGAGGTCGGTGTGGAGCAGCCCCGTCAGGCCAGATGCCTCAGGCTCCACCTCTGCCTAGCCCTGGGAAGAATACAAAGTAAAATGAGAGGTTAGGACTGTGCCCAGGAGCCCTGAACTGGTGCTACAGTTCTAGAATACAACCACTCCCGGAAAGTTCCAAGCTCCTTGCAGGGAAGTCAGATGGCTCAGCAGAGAAAAAGGGAAAAACAAAAAGAGAAAACAGTCCGACGGATGGAAATTTACAGACAGAAAGATCTGCTCAGACAGGGGAGCGGACACAGGCGCACACGGAGTTACTGAAGGGAGAATTCAAAGAGACAAAGTGACTGAGACAAAACCCAAACCACAGGAGAAAACGTTCTCATGCCTATTGCACACCCCTGGGACCAGCTAGGGGCTTCCCTTTTCTGCCCTTAATCCCACCCCTGACAAAGACTCAGAGCTACTTCCTGGTCCTACATTGCCAAGTCTCCCAACAACACAAGACCCCATCTTTGTCCACCTTTCCATCACTCTAACTCACTGAGTCCCACTCTCCTCCTTCTCCCGTCTACTTACAATCCCACCTTTCTCTCAAACTCCTTCTAGCTCACATCCAACCAAAGGACCCCTCAAGAGCTGGCATCTAGGGGCCGGCAGATAGCATGGTGGTTAAGGACGCTGGACTCTCATGTAGCTGACCACAGTTTGAGTCCCGGACCTGGAAGCTTTCTCTCTCTCTCTCTCTCTCTCTCTCTGTTTCTCTCTGGTCAAGTTAAAATAAATAGACAGAAAATAAACTTAAAATAAAAAACAACTATTTAAAAAAAAGAGCTAGCCTCTCTTGGTCTCCTTTCCTTCGGTTGTGTACTTACTTTGGTTGAGCTAAGAGCAAGGAAGAGCAGAGTCAGAACTGGGGCTGGGATGGCATGAGGCCAGGAAGTCCAGTGTGGAGGAGGAACGGAGGGAGAAATGCAGATGGGCCGGAGGACGACAGAGGAAGAGCCAGGGGAGGGCCTGGCCGATCGAGGCGGGGGAGCTGTGGAATCCTGGGAGTGTGGCGAAGGCCCCTTGGTGCAGCTGTGGGCTTTCTGTGTCAGCTGAACAATGCTGAGACCCAGCGATGATCCCAGAGTCAGAAGAGGGGAACGAAGGCGAGAACACACAGTAAGAGCTCCGTGAAGTGCATGCATTTGGGGCTGGGAAGCTGGCCTCGGGATCCTTGCTCGCTAGAGACGGCCAACGGAGACATGCCAAGCACACAGGATCACGGCGGAATTACGAGACTTTTTTTTTTTTTTTTAAATCTGTTGTACTCACCAGAGAGAGACAGACAGAGCGAGAAAGTGAGAAGGTACCCCTCAAGGGAAATGACCATGCCACAATCCCTTCCCCTCCGTTCTCCTCTCAGGATTTTAGGCACACACGCACAGGCTCCCAGCATGTTTTTTAAGATGCTGGGTCCAGGACTTGAACCACACAGGTGGCCATGTGAGATCTAGCCACCTCAACCACCATGCCACCAACTGACTTGTATTACAAGATTTTTCTTTTCCAGAATATTCTTTTCTTAAAGGAATTATAATTAATTGTGTTTATTGTTGTTACTATTATTTTTTAGAGACTTTTGTCATAGGGCACATACACGCACCAGATAAACAGAAAGAGACACCACTTCCGAGGGCAGATGGTTACACTGCAATCCCTTCTCCATTCTCCTCTCAGGATTTTGGGCACGCATACACGCGCGCACACACGTCTGATATATGTTTCAAACTGCTGGATCCGGGACTCAAACTGTGGATGGCCATGTGGGAGCCCAGCACCTTAACCACCACATCATCTGCTGGCCCCTCTGGCCTCTCTTCTACCTTCCTCAAAATGTGGGCTTGGCTGAGACCATTCAGGGGTGGTAGGAATCCTAGGCAGGTCCTCTCCTTGAGTCTGGGGTTGGCTCAGCAGTGAGAGCCGCCTCTAGCTACAAAGTAGGACTGGGGGAGCTTCGGAGCTGGAGAGGCCGGAGCCAGGGAGTTTACGAGGTTCAGGCTCCATGCCCAAGTGAGATGTCTACCACCGAGGACTCAGAGCGAGAGTGGAATCTGGGAGGAGAAGGAAAACAAAGCTGAGCGGCAGGAGCCGGGAAGGCCCTTGGGGTGGGGAGTTCCCATTTCTATCCAGAGAAGCAGAAAATAAGTCTGGCAGAAGTGCCAAAAACTTGGGCAAAAGCAAGAGCCTAAAATGGGCTTATAGGCCAATAAAGTTTCAGCAAAATGACCCCACCCCCCAGGCGGCTCCTGCCCTAACCCTCAGAGTCTGACAGGTAAGAAGAGTCCAGCTGTTGGGAGATCAGCCAGTGAGAAGCCTCGGGGAGAAGGCTCCCACTCAGATCTCAGTCACAGTTGTTAGAAGTTAGAGATTTTGGGGAACCAGCAGTTAGCGTAATGGCTATGTTGCTGGACTCCCACGTAGTTGACCGCAGTTCGCGTCCCGGACCCGGTGGCTTAAAACCCACACCGGGCGCGTGTGCATGTGTGCCCAAGATCCTGAGAGAAGAATGGAGGAGAAGGGATTGCGGCGTGGCCATTCCCTCTGGGGGGTGATTTCTCGCTTTCTGTCTCTATGTCTCCCTCTGTCTGTCTGGCGAGCGCACTTGCCCTATAGTGAAAAACCTCTCAAAGAAAAAGAAGTTAGAGATTTTGGGACCAGCAGGTGGCATGGTGGTTAAGGTGCTGGACACTCCCACATGGCTGACTAGGGTTCGAGTACCGGACCTCGTGGCTTGCTTTATCACTTTCCCTCTCTCTCTCTCTGTATCTCTCTCTGATCAAATTAAAATAAATGAGTGAATAAATAAAATTTAAAAAAAGAAGTTAAAGATTTTGCTCTGTTTCATTTTTGCTGTAGGGCACGTGCTCACTGGGTATTGGGGAGAGAGAAAGTGAGAAATCATCCCCCGGGGGGACAGCCATGCTGGAATTCCATCACCTCCATTCTCCCCTCTGGATTTTGGGCATGCACAGTCATGTGCCTGGCATGTTCTTCAAGCCACTGGGTCCGGGACTCAGCTACAAAGTTGGCCATATGGGATCCAGCCACCTTAACCACCACACCATTCCCTGGCCCAGAAGTTGGTGACTTTCAAGAAAGTTTTAGGGGCCAGCAGGTGGCATGGTGGTTAGGGTACTGAACTCCCACATGGCTAACTGCAGTTCAAGTCCCAGACATGGTTGCTTGCTTTCAAATTCCACCCCATCCCCTGCCCCCACTGTCTGGTGAGCACACATGTACCATGGCAAATTAAAATAATAAATAAGGACATAAGTCTTTTTATAGAAGTTTTTTCAAGGGGCCAGCAGGTGGCGTGGTGGTTAAGGGTCCTGGATTCCCATATAGTCAACTGTGGTTCCAGTCCCAGACCTAGTGTCTTGCTTTCTCACTTTTTCTTGTGTTCTCTCTCTCGCTCTGTCCCTCTCTGATCAAATTTAAAAATAAATAAATAAAGTTAAATAAAATAATCCTTAAAAGTTCTTTAAAAAAGAATTATTTAGAGACCAGCAGCTGGCATGACAGCTATGCCCCTAGACTCCCACATGGTCAACTGCAGTTCGAGTCCCAAACCTGGTGGCCTAAAACTTATGCCAGCCGCTTTGCACTGCCACTGAGGTATATAGGTAGAGGTTTTTATTCCATAACAAACAAAGTGTATTGTTTGCTATCACCAGTACTCTCAGCTTGCTGCTCAGGGGATAAGAAACTATTTATAGATTGATTTCCACACAGGAAAGTTCGCTACCTGATACAATGTTTCTAATTAATTTGTTTAGTTCTGAACCATTTATTTCACTACATCTTAAAAGATCCATTAGTTCTGGGGACCAGCAGTTAGCATAATGGCTATGTCGCTGGACTCCCATGTAGTTGACCACGGTTCGAGTCCTGGACCCGGTGGCTTAAACTCACGCTGGGCGTGTGTGTGCGTGTGCCCAAGATCCCGAGAGGAGAATGGAGGAGAAGGGATAACAGTGTGGCCATGCCCCCTGGGAGGGGAGTGATTTCTCGCTTTCTGTCTCTCTCTGTCTTTCTGGCAAGTGCATGTGCCCTATAGCAAAAACCTCTCCAGAAAAAGAAAAAGATACATTAGTTCTGACTTATTGTTTTAGGCTTTATTTTATACATTAGAACTTCTTAGGAGAAATGGTGCTATATATTTATTATTTGTGTAACTTTGGTGTAATGTTTATAAGCTATAAGAACTGGTTATAAAAGTATTAGCCATTTGTTGTAAATGCTAATAAAATGTTCATGAGGGCAAGAATATACATTTTCTTTTATTTTCTTTAAGAATTATTTATTTAATTCCACTTGTTATTTTTGTTTTTAATTTGACCAGAGAGAAAGACAAAGGAAAAGGGAGAGAACAAGTCGCGAGGTCCAGGATTCCCACCGCAGTGGGCCATGTGGGAATCCAGCACCTTTAACCACCATGCCACTTGCTGGCCTCTGAATGTACATTTTCTTTTTAGACAAGCAAATGTACTTTATACATGAATGCAACTATCTAAAAGATGGTGTCACACGTTTTACCACGTATAAGAGGAGAGTCTAACTTAAACTTGGTCTTCTTTCATATTGTTTGTATGAAGATGCTGTGCTGAGTTGAACAGTTCTCAGGTGTTGATATAAATACTATGTTTTGATGTTTTCCGATTTGAAAATGTAATAAAATTAAATAACTACAATAATTAAATAAATTAAAAAAAAAAACCAACCCTCATTGCAGCCACGTGTGCATGTGTACCCAGGATCCCAAGAGAACAGAGGAAGAGGGATTGTGGTATGGCCATCTCCTCTGGGGGAAAAGGGGATTTCTCACTTTCTGTCTCTCTGTCTCTCCAGCAAGTGCACACTCCCTATAGCAAAAATCTCTTTTAAGGGAAAAAAAAAAGAATGATTTATTTAACCTTATTTATTATTATTATTTAATTTGACCAGAGAAAGACAGAGAAAGGGAAAGTGAGAAAGTAAGTCGCCAGTTCCAGGATTTGAATCGCAGTCATCCACATGGGAGTCCAGTACCCTAACCACCAAGCCACCTGCCAGCCCGCCAAAAGGAGATTTTTACCATGATCTTAGAAAACCAGGGATTCTGCCTATGAGTGAAAGCTAAGTCAGGAGTTGTGTGGGCAGAGACTTTCAAAGGGACTATTAGACCTCAGCTCCCAGGTGCAGGTAGGGAGCAGGTCCTGGCAACCCTCCAGTGCAACCCTCCTGCCCATGGCCTCCCTGTGCCTGTTCTCTGAGCACCAGGAGCTGGGATCAGGAGGGAAAGCCTTGCTGTGCTCTCAGACGCCTGCATCACACGGCCACCCCACTGCAGCCCCCACCACTGTGGGCCTCACTTCTCAGCCAGGATGGGCAGTCAGCATTTTCACCTGCAGCTCAGTCCTGGGGGACAGAGACCCTGTCCCCTCCTCCACCCCCAAGCTACAGGGGGAATAGGAATCTGTCTGCATTTGCTCCTGCAGCTGAATCCAGTCAGCTTGGGTCTAGGCTTCATGCTCCCCTGGATCCCCGTGGAGCAGAGTTAAGCTCAAGGGCCTGGCCTGAATAAGAGGAAGCTATCAGGGAGGGACAGGAGTCTGTTTTTCTCGCTCCTCTAGTACTTCACCCTTGTCCGGCTTTTAAGGTTGGGCAGCTTCTGTCCTGGATCTTATCAGGAGAAACTCCCCGCCCTTAATCCTGAGTTCCAGTGCCTCAGTTTCCTTGGGTTGTATGAGGACAGTGAGGCAAAAAGAAATGAAGAATAGCCCTGTTTAAAACTTGGCAGTGAAAAGTTCTCCAAGCTTGAACATACCTAAGGTATTTTCCCTCCCCCTCAACTCAACCAAGTGCGAGGCCACAACCGTGTGTACACACACACACACACACACACACACACGCGCGCGCGCGCGCGCGCGCTCGGGGTGCCCTGAGAAACTGGGTTCTACCACCCTCTAGTGGCCAGAGCTGAAAGGACTTCGCGGCCCAATCTATCAGGACCTTTACCCCATCATTGGCCTGGAAGAAACCTCAGGAATAAACCAAGAGCGCGTATCATAAACCGGATCATTGCACCCGGAAAGAAGCGGCCACCGTAAGTGCTGCAGCACAGCTGGGACTAGAGCCCAGGTCCCCTGGTCCCCAGGCCACTGCTCGGCCTGCTTTCACGCCTTCCCCTGACTTTGGTTTCCCTTCCTAGCTGATTACTGGAGGTCAGTGCCAGTTAAGAAATGGCCAGCTAAAAGCACAGGGCCAGCAGTTGGCGCGGTAGTTACAGTGCTGGACTCCTACAAGGCCCACCACGGCAGGATCCTTGAGTTCCGGATCCTGCAGCTTGAAAATCAGGGCGACCTGCGCGCCCCAAATCTCTGTGCACAGATAACGGAGGAGAAGGGATTGCGGCATGGCCCTCCGCCTTGGGGAGGAGGGTGATTTCTCACTTTCCCTCTGTCGCCGTCTCTATTCCACGAGCGCACAGGCCTTATGGCAAAAACCTAGGAAAAGTAAAGGACGGGGTCCCCTCCCGCCCCCACGGAGCAACACCTGCGCCTCAAATGTCACGATTGCAAGCTACTGTGGGTTCCTCTGGGGAGTTGGCTGTCCCGACTGCCTGAGGTCACCCATCCTTCAAGGCGTTTATTGAGCTCGCACGTCTCACCACCTCCCGATTTCTCATTAGCTACCAGGTCCGTCTCCACGGTAACCGGCGCTTTGCGACCTTGGGTTTGCAGCGATCCCGCCTCTGCGGCTGCAGAGGTTGCTGGGCGACGGGAGAGGCTGCGACTAGAGGTGGGTTCCTGGGGAAGCCCACGGAAGGCTTGGGGCCTGGGCCCCCCATGTAGGGCGCGCTCCGAGCCGCAGACGCGCAACGCGCCCCCTGCCCCCGGCCCATGGCGGTGACAGTGTCCCCGGGTGGGGCGGGGGGCTCGGGCTGGGCCTGGCGGCCCGTGGCGCGGGACGTGCTTCTGGCTCGAGCCTTCCATTCATGCACTGAACTTCGGGGACGGCTCTATCTCGTGGGGGGCCTCCTAGCAGGAGGGGCGAGGGAGCCCAGCAGTGACACGGTGGTCTTCGACCCTGCTGAGGGCCAGGCCGTGCGACTGGAAGCGCGGGGCAGCCCCCGGCGCAGTCACCACGAGGCGGCGGCCGTGGGCGGGCGCTGGCTCTGCGTGGTGGGCGGCTGGGATGGCTCTCGCCGCCTGGCCACCGTGGCCGCGCTGGACGCGGAGCGCGGAGTGTGGGAGGCCTGGACGGGGATCCCAGGCAGCTGCCCCCCGGCCGGCCTCAGTAGCCACACCTGCACCCGCCTCTCGGACCGCGAGCTGCGGGTGGCCGGCCGGGAGGGCGGTATCCGCACGCAGCGACGTTACGGAAGCATCTACACGTTAGAGCTGGACCCTGGCGCACGCACATATTGGTACGGAACCTCCTGCCCCAACGGTCCATCTACTCTCTGGAAACGCAGAAGCCAAACAGCCCCGCCCGCAGCAGCACGTGATGCTAGGCAATGTCACCCGGGGGGTGAGGCCACATGGAGGCCCTGTTCCATTCTGAGCCCACCCTAAAACCTCTGCGTGAACGGGCTATCTCAGGCACTTAGGAGGCTGAGGCAGGAGGACCAGAACATAGAGACCCTGTCTACATTTGGGGGGAAAAAAGGAAAAATTAAAAATAAGTAAAGTCAAAAGCTGCAGCAGCAGTTCAACATTTCTCGGGCCATTTCTCCATATCCTCATCCTAGCACCCTCCTTCCCTGTAGTCAGTATTACCCTCCTGTTCAACCTACCTCCAGCTGGGCTCCAGGCCTCCTTCCTGTCCTGGGCAAGGGCAGGGGAAGCGTAGAAAGCACAGTCTGGTAAGGCCCGCTCAGGCCTGGACTTCTGCATACCCACAGCTACAAGGAAGAAAGCTGCCACACGGTCTCCCGCTCAGGTCACTGCGCTGCCCTGCTCCAGACTCTTGGGCGCCCCCCAGGGCATCAGCTTTTGCTCTTTGGGGGTTGCAACTCAGCTGAACCAGAAGTAGCTGGAAACTGGAGTCCTGGGAAGATTAAGGTATTACCTACACACAACCTGCTGGGATGGAAGGGGGCTCAAACTGATGCCCAGCTCCCCCTCACATGGTTCTTTCTCTCTCCCCCAAGGAGGACCCACCAGTTGCTCCTCATTTGATGGAACAGCTTGCAAGGCTTGTGAGCAGTGGCAGGGGGTCCCTGCAAGGGCCCCGGGGACTCCGGCATCACTCGTGTTCTGTGGTGGGGCCTTTTGCTGTGCTATTTGGTGGAGAAACTCTGACCAGAGCAAGAGATACCATCTGCAATGACCTCTACATCTATGACACCCGTAAGAGCCAGACTAGTGGCTGAAGGGGGAGAAAGTGGGAAGATGGAGAACACAGACCTACATGAAGAGGATGGGGGGAAGGGATGGGGCAGAGGAACGGGCTGACCAGAGGTAAAGAAGTACACAGGGCATTAAACATCGGAGAGGCCCACAACTCAAGTGAGGAAAGCAAGGGGCAATCCTTGGGTGGTGGGCAGTTCCAGGCCTGATGAAATGCTTTTGTCCCAGCAACCACCTTTGTCCCCACCCAACAGGCAAGTCTCCTCCTCTGTGGTTCCACTTCCCCTGTGCAGACCGTGGGCTGAAACGTGTGGGCCATCGTACCTGCCTCTGGAATGATCAGCTTTACCTGGTTGGCGGTTTTGGTGAGGATGGCAGGACAGCTAGTCCACAGGTTTGCACTCTGGACCTCCTTATCTAAAGAACTGTGCCAAGATACACCACTGAGGCTGTTTGACTGTAAACCCACAAAGCATTATCACCAAAGCTATCTGCCTCACTCTGAATGCTTATTAAATTTTAAATTTCAACCTGAGAGTCAATGTTTGTGTCTGAATTTTTTTTTTTGGGGGGGGAGGAGGCAGTAAGTAAGTAGACATATCTTTATTGGCAAAGAAAAGGGTCCCATATGGGTCCTCTCTGCCACCGTAAGCCATTATTAAAGTGATGGACTCCTGGGCTGTCCCCTGCCTCAAGTGATTTCCGCCCCTAATTAGGAGAAAGTGTCAGGCAACAGCGAACCATTCTGACCAAAACATTTAATTAACAAAAAAATATTACAATAGCAGAGAAAATAATAATAATAATAATAACAATAAAGAGAAATTAGAAGAAGTGGGAATCAGGGTAGAAAAAAATGCAAAGGCCTCGGTCCCTAGGAGACCAACACTCCAGCTGAGCTGGCCTTAGCCCCAGCCCCTTCTGAGTTTTCCTTGGCTGCTGGCTTCTCATCTTCCCCCATGAGACGGATGTTGTGCTTTTCCCGGAATTCATTTAGTTCTTTTCCCTTTGCCTGAAGCTGCTGTGTCAATGTCTCAATGATCTTCTGTATCTAGGGGACAAGCAACAGAAATTACATAAAGATCTCAAGGCTCGCTTCCCCCTCACAGACTGGACTACAGTGGAGGAAGTGAAGGAGAAGTCTTTTTTATTTACAGTTTGCTACAGCATGCATGCACTCACCAGAGATAGAGACATAGAGACAGAAAGCGAGAAATCACCCCCCAGGGGGGATGGCCACGCCACAATCCCTTCTCCTCCATTTTCTTTTGGGATTTTGAGCATGCACTCAAATGAACCCGGTATGATTTTCAAGCCACTGGGTCGGTCCTGGATTCAAAACACAAAGTTGGCCATGTAGGATCCAGCACCTTAACCACCACGCCACTGGCTGGCCCTAGGAGAGATACCTCTAATCTTACCTTTAACCAAATTTTTAAAAAATTATTTTATTTAGCTTTATTTATTTTATTTGACCAGAGAGTGACAGAGGGAGAGAAGAAAGTGAGAAACCAAGCCACCAGGTCTGGGACTCGAACCATGGTTGGCCATATGGGAGTCCAGCTCCCCCAACCATCACTCCACCTGCTAGCCTCATCTTTAACCAAAAATTAATAGTGAGTACATGGATGTGCATGCCCAAAATCCCAAGAGAATGGAGGAGAAGGAACTGCAGTGTAGCTATCACACATGGGAGATGATTTCTCACTTTGTCTTTCTTCAGCACCCTATAGCAAAAACTACCAAGAAAACCCCCCAAAAAAACAAAAACCCATATGTATCTACTTAATAGGCTAAATTCTTCCTTTCTCAAACGATTTATAAACTAACAGAAGAATCACCTCAACTGCTTTATTTTTAAAATGTCATGACATTCCCAAAAGTTCTGAATCAGCGGGTCAAGTAGAGAGTCCAGGAAGCTTATTTTAAATTAGTCTTTCATGTGATTTGGGTGCAGGTATCCATGAAGACGATACTGTGAGAAACACTGCTCTAACTGCCGACCCATCTCAGGCAGGTCACAGAGCCCATGCACGGGGCATGGCAGCAGCTCCACTCGTCTAAGCTGGACACAGAGCACAGATACAAGCTCTCTGTGCTGTCTTCAACACGACTTTTCCACCCACTTTCTTCCATCATGTCCCCTAAATCCCTCTCACCTGCTCCTTGTTGTTCTCCAAGGCAGGCAGCACTTCTTTGACAGTCCGCTCCACCAGTACCCCACCAACCATGCGGTAGCACTTGCGAGTTTCATCTACCTCCTTCAGTGTGTCGATCACCAGGCTGGGGAGGACAAAGCAGGACCTGAGAATTCAGTCCCTGCATCCTTCCCGACAACAGCCCACCCGACCATCCTACTGTTCGCTTCTCATCTCAGACTTTCCCACCTGTGCTCATTCAACTCCATCTCCAGCTCCGCTGCTTTGGACGCCAGGCCCCGCTGTTCCTGCCGAAGGCGGTTGAAGCCAGCAATTACCTACCAAGTGAAAGAGGAAGGAAAAAGATGAGAGAGGGGACAGTGGAAATGTCACACAGGGTAGCAGCCTTTACAAAGGTGCAGTAGTGGACATCTACCTTGGAAAAGGAGGAGAACAAAGTGGAATAAGTTATGGAACGGTGTACCACAGCAGAGTAAAAATGCACTGACAATTCAACATACACTTGGAAAACCAGCTAGAACGACCATCAAACGTGCACAATAGAACAGAATGTTCAATCGTGAACAAGATGAGTATGTCTATAATCCTTGATTTGACTGTGACACATTGTATACAAGCTTTGAAAAGCTATACTGTACCCCAGTAAGTAAACTGGAAATCACAATTTAAAAATTACTAAAAAGGGACCAATAGGACGGTGGTTAAGTCACTGGATTCCCACATGGTCCACTGTGGTTTGAGTCCTTGACCTGGCATCTTGCTTTCTCCCTTTTCTCTATCTCTTGTGAGTGCACATGCCCTATAGCAAATTCAAATAATAAAAGTAAATAATTTTCTTTTTTCTTTTTTAAAAAAAAGCAGCAGCAGCAGCAGCAGCAACGAGGGAACAGCAAATGGCATAATGGTTACGTTGCTGGACTTCCATGTATTAGACTGTGGTTTGAGTCCTGGACCCAGTAGCTTAAAACTCACACCAGGCATGCCGAGTGTATGCATGCCCAAGATCCCGAGAGGAAAATGCTGGAGAAGGGATTGCGGTGTGGCCATCCCCCCAGGGGTTGATTTCTTCTGCTTGTCTCTCCAGCGAGCACAAGTATCCTATAGCAAAAATCTGTCTCAAAAAAAAGAAAATGTAGAATGGAAGTTTGTGACGTCTAACTGAGGTTTGTTTGGGATTCCAGACTAAGTTAAATGTGAAAGCAGCTAGTATTAATCCACCATCTCCAGGGTCTGCCAAGCAGTGGAGACAAAGAGGTTGTGCTCTGTTAACACTCTGGTCTTCAAATACAACTTTCCCAGGACTGGATGGTGGTGTAATGGTAAAACACAATGCTCCACAAGACTGACCCACGGGGAGAGATCCAACTTCGGGTCTGGACATCTCCCTGAGTACACTGGGCACGTGTGCACCTGTGATCTGGGGCCACTTGAGGTTAGGAGAGTATATGGCATCAAGATCCTGCTGAGCAAGGTGAACACCATGGTTACCCCAGAAGAAAAAGGTGGACAAACAGAAAAAATTAACAACTTTTCTCTCCTTATGTTAATCCTAATTCTCTTTCTCTTTCCCCTATTCCCATCTCCTTAAGTTGCCTGACCTGTGCATAGATGGACAGGTCAGTATCCTTTCTCTAAACCCTACAAAATCATTGTAAACATCCTACTAAAAAAGAATCCAATGAAATTAAAATACCAACTATTTATCTTTTTCTAAAGTAACTTCAATTTTTACAACTATAGAGTTTTTTACATTTTCATAATTGCCATTTAAAATTTTACACAGGACCTAGTTTTTTTTTTAAATTACTTAATTTTAATTATTATTTTTAAATTTGCTATAGTGTATGTGTATTCACCAGAGAGAGAGAGAGAGAGAGAGAGAGAAAGAGAGAGCAAGCTACCAGGTTTGGGACTCAAACCACAGTCAGCCATGTGGGAATCCACTGCCTTAACCACCATGCCACCCAATGATCCCTGGTTTTATAAAGGGCTATATAGCACTTATACCCTATTAAGATATATGTGTGTGTATACATACATACACTTTTATTGGGGGGGCTAGTTTTTGCTATAGAGTACTGGAGAGAGATGGGGATGGGGCAGGGGGAGAGATGAGAAATCACTTCCCAGAGGGGATGGCCACACTGCAATCCCTTCTCCTCCATTCTCCTCTTGAGATTTGGGTGCACACACATATGTACGTAGCTTATTTTTGAAGCTGCCTGGTCAGGGACTCAAACCACTCAGTTGGACATATGGGATCCAGCTATCTAAACCACTATGCCACTGCCCATTGATTTTTTTTTTTTTTGAGAGATTTTTGCTATAGGGCGCGTGTGCTCACTAGAAAGACAGAGACAGAGAGACAGAAAGTGAGAAATCACCCACCCCAGAAGGGGTGGCCACAATCCCTTCTACTCCATTCTCCTCTTGGGATCTTGGGCATGCATGTACATGTGCCCAGCATGAGTTTAAGCCACCAGGTCCAGGACTTGAACTGTAGTCGACTACATGGGAGTCCAGCGACATAGCCATTACACCAACTGCTAGTCCCTTTTTTTTTTTTGTCTATTGATATATTTTTAAAAGCTGCTCAACTCCTCCTCTGGGATATTGGGACATATAGGTATTTCCCATTTTTATCTGTAATAAATAGCATTGATGTTACTTATCTTTGGACAACAGTACAAAAAGTTTATGACTACTTTTCTTGGATTATATTCCCAAAAATAAGATCAATAAATCAAAAGGTTTGTGCCAGCCTGTGGCGTCGTGGTTTAAACAGCTGAGCCCCACATAGCCAACAGTACAGTTTGAGTCCCAGACCCGGCAGCTTGAAAAACACACCGGGAACGTGTGTGTGCGTGTGTGTGTCCCAAATCCCAAAAGGTGGGAAAAATGGGAGCCAGGGTTGCAGTATGACTATTCCCCTAGAGATGTTTTCTTACTTGCCCTCTCTCTGTGTGTCTACGGAAAATACATGTACCCTCTGCCAAATTTAAATGAATAAATAGTAAGTTAAAAAGTTTTAGTGTTTTGTTTTTTAGTTTTTATTTATTCATGATAGAGCTTGTGAAATAAAAAGGGCAGAGATGAACGCCATTCACAGTCAGGTCATGCTGCAATCCCCCTTCTCCAGTTCTTCAGCCTATCAGATCTCAGGCAATCACTCACATGCATGCCCAGCATGTTCGGGCTAACCCGGCCTGAAATCTGAACTATAGCCACCCCATGGAATCCACCTTCTCTTGAGCAGTACATTACTGCTACACCACAGAGCCAGCCCCAAGGGAGTAGTAATGTCACTAAGTTGCTAGAAAGCTCTCCAAGATGACCAGGGGAATTTACAGTGCTACCAGCAATGCCATGATTGCACCTGGTTCCCCAGAGACCTAATGGTAGCATTAATAAGTTCTTTTTTTTGTTTTTTTTTTTGTGTGTGTGTTTTTAGAGAGATTTTTTTGCTGTAGTGTGTGTGCATTTGCCAAAGAGACAGAGAGAGATAGAAAGTGAGAAATCACCCCCACGGGGGGATGGCCACACCATGTCCCAACCCAGGGTACAGTCAAACAGGTTTCCTGAGGGAAGGAGTGAGAGACGGGATGAACGACGCAGTGTTACAGCAAGGAGAGTCGTCCGTTTATTGTGGGCAACATGGAGACGACAGTGTTACAACTCTTCAGGGTCGTCCGGAGACGACGCAGTGTCACAACTCTTCAGGGTTGTTCAAAGATGGCGCGGTGTCACAACTCTTCAGGGTCTTCTGGATCGTCTGGAGAATTGTGGACCAGGGATCGCAGTTATATACGTGCTGGTGGGCAGTGATTGGTTGAATGAAGGATTGTAAAAAGGTGGGTTATGATTGGTTTCTTTGTGGACCAATCATGAGGTGCCAGATATGCAAATCTGAGGGATTCTAAGCTCACGGATTTGCTATGGGAAGTGGCCAATGAGAGTATGGTTTCAAAGGTGCGGTTTTGAAAAGAGTCAACTGTGGCCTTTGGCTTTGTGTAATTGTTTGCTTTCTTTTTTTTGGAGAGATTTTCATTGTAGGGCGCGTGTGCTTGCCAGACAGAGAGAGACATAGAGACAGAAAGCGAGAAATCACCCCCCAGGGGGGATGGTCACGCCGCAATCCCTTCTCCTCCATTCTCCTCTCGGGATCTTGGGCACGCACGCATATGCGCCCAGCTTGAGTTTTAGGCCACCGGGTCCGGGACACGAACTGCGGTCGACTATGTGGGAGTCGAGCGACATAGCCATTATGCTAACTGCTGGTTCCCTGTAATTGTTTGCTTTCTGAGAAACCGAAACCTAAGAGCGATATTCGCTGGGGCGCAGCCTCCCACAACACCACAATCCTTTGTCCTCCATTCTCCTCTTGAGATTTTGGACACACATACACATGCACCCAGCATCAATTTCAAGTCACAGGGTCCAGGATTTGAACTGCAGTCGACCACATGCAAGTCCAGAACCTTAACCACTATGCCACCTGTGGGCCCCAAAAAGTGTTCTTGTCCCCCCCCCCCAAAAAAAAGTTTTGTTTTGTTTTGTTTTTAAAATTGCCAGAAAGTGCATGCATTTGTTGGAGAGGGAGACAAAGAGAGACGGAGTATTGGGACCAGCAGTTAGCTTAATGGCTATGTTGCTGGACTCCCACGTTGTCAACTGTGGTTCAAGTCCTGGACCCGGTGGCTTAAACTCACACCAGGTGCGTGTGCGTGCATGCCCAAGATCCTGAGAGGAGAATGGAGGAGAAGGGATTGCGGCGTGGCCATCCCCCTGGGGGGTGATTTCTCGCTTTCTGTCTCTCTGTCTCTCTCTGTCTGGCGAGCGCACGTGCCCTATAGCAAAAATCTCTCCCAAAAAAAAGAGAGACGGAGTATACACATAGGAAAAGCACACCATGGGGCCTGGTCACACCATCATTCTTTCTCCATTTCTCACTTCTTTTGGGATTCTGGGCATGCACATAAACACACCTAGTATGTTTTCCAAGTTCTTGGGTCTAGGACTCTTAGCATAGTCAGCCACATGTGATCCAATCACCTTAACCATCAAGTCACAGGCTGGTCTGCTTTTAATTTTAATTTTTTTTTAATTTAACACATAACAATTGGATATTACTTATGGGGTACAGTGTGATTTTTCAGTATATGAGATATGTAATGGTCAAATTAGTTTAAATAGCATACTTTAAAAAAATTTAGCTATTCTAAAATTTACTATAAATTACTGTCAACCATAGTTACCCTACTAAGCTAGCTAGACAATAAAATGTGCTCCTCTTATCTAACTGTAATTTTGTATCCGTTAGTCAACATTTCTCTTATTCCACTCTCTCTCCTGCTCTTCTCAGCCTCCAGTAACTACTACACTCTACTCCTATGAGGTTAACTTTTTAGTTTCCCCATATGAGAGACAACATGTGTGCCAGGACCCAGTAGGCAGAACGTGTTTTTCTGAGTGGGAGGGCTGTGGATTAGAAATAAACATAAAAATAAACACACAAATACATGTATAGAAAACCAAGGATCAGTAGGGCCTGATTTCTCTGATGGAGAAAGCCCTGACCCTGATCTCCAACCGGCCTCAGGTTTATTATTTTATAGGGTAGAAAATGGGAGAAGATGAAATGGAATGCAAAGCTAGTTATTTTCAGATGTTAATCAGCAGATGATGTGAAAAAAACCTGCACCATGTGGTTTCATGGATCTTTTGGGGTGAAATCTGAGTAACACATATGGCTTCCTTAGACAGATACTGTTCTACAGTATCAGGCAGCTACAGTATTCACATGCAAATACTGTCATTGCTATGCAAATGAAGCTCACTGAAACACATTTCTGCATTTGTCTAAGGGTCACCATGTTTGTTCACAATGGCTGCTCTTTTGCACATGAGATTTTCCTCTTTCTATGCCTGGGTTATTTCACTTAACATAATGTCCTCCAAGTTTGTCCAGGTTGACTAAAATGACAGGACTGCATTCTTTTTCGTGGCTGAATTGTATTCCTGTGTCTGTGTATCACTATTTTAAAATCTAATGATAACTTTTATTATTTTTGTTAATTTATAATTTGTAGAGTTGAGATCCTTTATAAAAAATTATTTAATTAAATTATTATTATTATTTTAATTTGACCAAAGAGAGACAGAGAAACGGAGAGAATGTGAGAAAGCAAGTCACTGGGTCTGGGACTTGAACTGCAGTCAGCCATGTAGGAGTCTAGCACCTTTACCACCACACCACCTGCTGGCCCCTAGACTTGAGATCTTAACTGCATAAACCTTGACAGTATTCTTGACTCACTATCCACATCCAATTAATCTCTAAATTACTTCTGCCTCCAGATCTGCCCCTTTCAATCCACTCCTCACATTATGGCACCAGTGACCTGAAGTTTGAATCTACCCATATTATTACTGCTATGCTTGAAAACTTCAATTAGTTTCTAATGCTCACAGAATACAACAAACTCAACACAGTGGGGAAAAGTCTTACAAAGACCCAGTCCCTGCTTTCCCGTCCTGATCAGTCCTTCCCTCCATATCCAAACTTAGCACTCTTTTTTTTTTTTTTGGAGAGGTTTTCGCTATAGGGCGCGTGCGCTCATCAGACAGACAGAGACAGAGAGACAGAAAGCGAGAAATCACCCCCCTGGGGGGATGGCTACGCCGCAATCCCTTCTCCTCTGTTCTCTAGGTGGTCCCTACTGGTGATTGCTATAAGACATAAGAGTGCTAAGTTTGGGGACCAGCAGTTAGCGTAATGGCTATGTTGCTGGACTCCCACGTAGTTGACCACAGTTCGCGTCCCGGACCCGGTAGCTTAAACTCACGCCAGGCACGTGTGCGTGCGTGCCCAAGATCCCGAGAGGAGAATGGAGGAGAAGGGATTGCGGTGTGGCCATCTCCCCTGGGGGGTGATTTCTCGCTTTCTGTCTCTCTGTCTGTCTCTGCCTGTCTGGCGAGTGCACATGCCCTATAGCAAAAACTTCTCCAAAAAAAAAAAAAAGAAAAGAAAACAAACAAAAAAAAAAGATCACCAATAGTTTCTCTAATCATTTGTCTTCCCAAGTCTCCCTCATTCCATTTTTGTCTAGTTCTATTTCTTTAAGTTTTAACTTAGATTCTTCTAGGAAGCAGTCCTAGCCACCCTCTACTCCCACATGTAAACCCCTTCCATGTGCCCACGTATAAATGCACATCAATTCCTAATTTTATAATGCCAGAGGATGTGTGTGCTTGCCAGAGAGAAAGACACACAGGAAGAGAGGAAGAAATACTCTTCAGTGGGGCATAGTCACACCCAGTTTGTCTAACTCCAGTAATTCATTTTCTATTTTTTTAAGAATTATTTGATTTTGGGACAAGCAGATGGCGCAATGGTTACGTTGCTGAACTCCTTCATAGTTGACCATGGTTCACATCCCAGACCCAGAGGCTTAAAACTCATGCCAGGTGCGTGTACATGCATGCCTAAGATCCTGAGAGAATGGAGGAGCAGGGGTTATGGCATGGCCACCCCCCAGGGGGTGATTTCTCACTTTCTGTCTCTCCAGCAAGTATATGCACCCTATAGCAAAAAAATCTCTCCTAAATTTTTTCTTTTTTTTTTTTTTTGGAGAGATTTTCACTGTAGGGCGTGCGGGCTCCCCAGA
>NW_006201251.1:307774-312400 GCF_000334495.1 Tupaia belangeri chinensis
CTGGGGTCGACTAGGTGGGAGTCCAGCGACATAGCCATTACGCTAACTGCTGGTTCCCTCTCCTAAATTTTTTAAAAAGAATTATTTAATTTTATTTATTATTTTAAAAATATTAACTAGAAAGAAAGGAAAGTGAGAAAACAAGCCACAAGATCCAGGACTCGAATCTTCATGGTTAGCCATGCAGGAGTCCAACACCTTAACCACCAGGTCACCTGCTGGCCCCTCTATTTTCTATTAATGTATTATTCCTGGATTGCCGCGTATTTAATCTTTTCAAGAATTATTTCATTCTAACTTTATTTATTTACTTTAATTTGCCTGGAGTGGGGGGGAGAAAGTGAGAAAGCAAAGCCGCCAGGTCCGGGACTGAAACTGTAGTCAGCCATGTGGGAGTCCAGTACCCTTAACCACCACACCACCTGCCGACCCCCACACAGTTATCTCTTATATAAAAATAAAATCATTTCTATTTTATTTATATTCTTTTCTTTCCTTTTGTTTATTCAATGCTATATAATTAAGGAAGTAACCACAATCATTAACCTTTTTTCTCTAAAATGTCCTTTGGTCTTCCTACTTGCACGACATTTATTTATTTTTTTTTTTTGAGAGGTTTTTTGCTATAGGGCGCGTGCGCTCGCCAGACAGACAGAGACATAGAGACAGAAAGCGAGAAATCACCCCCCGGGGGGATGGTCACGCCGCAATCCCTTCTCCTCCATTCTCCTCTTGGGATCTTGGGCATGCACGCACATGCGCCCGGCGTGTTTTAAGCCACCGGGTCCGGGACGCGAACCGTGGCCAACTATGTGGGAGTCCAGCGACATAGCCATTACGCTAACTGCTGGTTCCCCTTTTTTGGTGTTTTTGTTTTAGGTTTGCGTTTTGCTATATTCTTTTGGCCATAGAGTGCATGTGCTTGCTGGAGAGAGACAAAAGATATAGAAAGAGAGAAAGTGAGAAAATCACCCCCAGGGGATGGCAACACCACAATCCCTTCTCCTCCACTCTTCTCTCAGAATTTTAGACATGGCACACACACCTGGTGTCATTTTCAAACCACTGGCCTGGAACCTGAACCATGTTTGGTCACGTGGGAATCCAGAGCTAACCACCACGCCAACTGCTGGCCCCTCTTTTTTGTTTTTTTAACCAACCTTCCTTCCTTCCTTCCTTCCTTCCTTCCTTTCTTCCAAGGGAGAGACACAGAGAAACAGAAAAAGAGACAGGTACCCCCCAACAGGGTCCTTATGCCACAGTCCATCCCCAGCATCAGCCAGCAAGGATCATAGGTAAATGTGTGCCTGGTGGGAATAGGGAGGCTCCAGGACATGAGTCCAGAACGTTCTCACATGGGTCCAGCATCACAGTGTTACATAACCAGGTGGCCTGACATTTACTCTCACTGGGTTAAATGGAAGATTACAAGAGGCAGAGAATTATGACCGGATGTATCTAGAAAAGCATTTTCTGGGACATTGCTTCACTAATTACTGGCTTTTCAGTTAAGTACCCCTTTTCTGACAAAGTTATTAGACTTTTTTGGGGGGGAGAGGTTTTTGCTACTATAGGGCGTGTGAGTTTGCTAGAAAGACAGACAGAGACAGAGAACAGAAAGCAAGAAATCACCCCCCAGGAGGGATGGCCACATGCACCTAGCATGTTTTCAGGTTGACTCAGGGATCCAAACATTCATTCAGTCATGTGGGATCCAAACATTCATTCAGTCATGTGATTTCCAGCACTGCAGCTTAGTATGCTACAGACTGTGCCATCCAGGCTGGGCCCATACTCAACTCTTTATCAAAGAACACTTTTTTTTTTTAAGTCATAGAACTTTCCTTTTTTAAAAAAGAATTATTTAACTTATTTATTTACTATTACTATTTTTAAAATATTTGCTATAGGGAATGTGCGTTCACCAGAGACAGGCAGAGAGAGAGAGAGGAAAAAAAAGAGAGAGAAACCAAGATGCCAGGTCGGCCATGTGGGAGTCTAGCACTTTAACACCGTGCCACCTGCTGGCCCCCAAAGAACACTTGGACCTTATTATTCCAACAAATTATGATACTCATCAACTCATCACTTCTGTTAATTTTTTAACTTTATATTTATTTTAATTTGACCAGACAGGAGGAGAGAAAGAGCAAACGCGAAAGAGAGAGAAGTGAAAAAGCAAGCCTCCAGGTCCAAGACTTGAACCACGACCGACCATGTAGGAGTCCAGAGCCCTTAACCACATGCCACCTGCTGGCCCCTCTCTCTGTTAAATTTTTTAGGACTATGCTACAAGGGAACTTCAGAAAGTTCATGAAAAATTAAATGAAGGGGCCAAGAGGTGGTATGGTGATTAAGTGTGCTAGACTGCAATCTGAGTTTCAGACCTGATGGTGGCTCGCTTTCTCACCAACACCCCCCCCCACCCCCGCGCCTTTCTCATTTTGTCCCTCTCTGGGCAAATTAAAATAAATAAAGTTAAATAAAAAAAAGAAATGAAGTATGAGTTTGGTTTTGGCACACATATAAAATCGAAATTCATGCACAGTTTTTTCTTCTACTTTCCAGAACTCTTTCAAGGACCCCTTGTGTCCTTACTGCCTCCACTTTCTCTTCCCATTCACTCCCAAGCCTCCTGTCTTCTGTCTGTACCTGTTATTAAACTACTATTAGTTATCAAACTATCTTCTCAGGGCTGGCAGGTGGCATGGTGGTTAAGGGTGCTGGACTCCCACATGGCTGACCATGATTTAAGTCCTAGACCTGGCAGTTTGCTTTCTCACTTTCTCTCTCTCTCTTCCTCTCCCCACCTTCTTTTCTGGTCAAATTAAAATAAATAAATATAAATAATTGTTTTTTTAAAAAACAAACAAAAAACTAATCTTCTCTAAGTTCTTGAATGGTCTACCTCTCAGTCTTCCTGAAAGTCACTTCACCTGAGTAGCAACATGGTATACTGCAGCCCAAACTTCAGTGTCTCACCTAGGTTCAAATCCCAGTTTTGCTATTTACTTGTTTTATGTCTGACTTACTTCTCTGATTTTTTTTTTTTTCATTTATAAAATAGAGATGACACGGATCAGCAGGTGACATAGTGGTTAAGATGCTGGATTCCCATATGGCCAACTGGTGTTCAAGTCCCAGACCCAGTGGCTTGAAATTCTTACCAGGCATGTGTACCCAAAATCCCAGGAGAACGGAGGAGAAAGAATTAATTGCAGCATGGCCATCTCCAATGGGGGGTAATTTCTCACTTTCTCTCCAGTGAGTGCACACGCTCTATAGCAAAAATCTCTCTCTAAAAAAAAAGAGCTACCATCCAAGAGAGCAAGGTTTCTCAACTGGGACGACTAACATTTGGGCCAGGAAATTCTTTGTTGGGATTGTCTTTGTGCATTCCAGGGTTTAGCTGCCTCCTTGGACTCTGCCAAGTGAAAGCCAATGGCAATACTATCTTTTTTTTTTTTCCAAATAATTATTTTATTTATTCATTCGTTTATTTTAATTTGACCACACACTCACAGAAAGAGAGGGAGGGAGGGAGGGAGAGAGAGAGAGCGAGAGAGAGAGGGAAAGTGAGAAAGCAAGCTGCCAGGTCCAGGACCAGGACTTGAATTGTGGCCAGCCATGTGGGAATCCAGCACCTTAACCACCACACCACCTGCTGGCCCCTGGCAACACTAATCTACATGTGACAACCAAAATGGTACCCAGGCCTTGTTAAGTGTCTTGTAGAGGCAAAATGACACCAGTGTGGGAACCACCAATGAAAACTAAACAGACAATAGGTCATGTGTCTGATACAAAGGAGGTCCAATACTTCCCTTCCGTTCCTAGGGTCCTTCAGTTCTCTGGTTCTCCTCCTCTCAACTCTCCTCTTTTCTCATTCCCGAAAGTTCCTCCTTTCTCATGGCTAGGGTGAGACAGGATCTAAGATTCTGTTTACAGTACTTCTCCCTTTATTACCTCTATTATTTCGACTGGTATTCTTATCTACTTTTGTAATTCCAACTGCCTTTATTCTGATTGCCTGCAAGCCCAGACCTTCTCAAAAATTCTAGACCCACATTTATAAACTGAGAAAGGAGCTTCTGTGTCAGATGAAAATGGCTTTAAAAATCTCACCATGAACAATTTTTTTTTTTCTGAACTCATTCCTTTTTTATTTCTTTTTCTTTTGGAGAGGTTTTTGCTATAGGGCATGTGTGCTCGCCAGAGAGACAGAGACAGACAGAAAGCGAGAAATCACCCCCCAGGGAGGATGGCCAGGCCTCAATCGCTTCTCCCCCATTCTCCTCTCGAGATCCTGGGCACGCACGCACACATGCCCAGCATGAGTTTAAGCCACTGGGTCCAGGACTCGAACTGTGGTCAACTACATGGGAATCCTGCAACGGAGCCATTACACCATCTACTGGTCCCTCTTTTATTTTTTGAGAGATTTTTGATATAGGGCACATGTGCTCATCATCAGAGAGACAGCGGGAAATCACCGCCCTGCCCCCCCCCAAAGGATGGTCACGCCACAATCTCTTTGCCTCTAATCTCCTCTCAGGATTTTGGGCACACGCATACATGTGCCCGGCGTGAGTTCTTCTTTTTTTTTTTTTAAACTTTATTATCTTA
>NW_006201251.1:312446-324513 GCF_000334495.1 Tupaia belangeri chinensis
GCAAGACTCCAGGTCCAGGACTCGAACCATGGTTGGCCATGTGGAGTCCAGCACCCTTAGCCACCTGCTGGCCCCCTGACATGAATTTTAAGCCACTGGGTCAGGGACTCAAAATCTGTTGATTCCGTGGGAGTCCAGCGACATAACCATTATGCCATCTGCTAGTCCCTGAACCCATTTCTTAACCAATCAAATATAGATAACAGGTCCAGCCCATGGTGGCACAAATGGGATGACACTGCTGTGTAGGCACTGAGAATACATGGAAGGCCTGAGTTCAGCTCCCAGTCCAATCTAACCAGGCTAGGAGCAGTGGCATACACCTGTGCTCCTAGTTAACTGTGGAGGCTGTGGCAGGAGGATCATGAGATGGTGAGACCCTGTCAAAAAACGCAAACACACACTTCTCTTTCTCCTCTCCCTCCTGCATATGTTCTCTCTCACTCATTTTTTTAAAAGAAAAGGGGGAGGAGTCCTGTAGAGCACTGGTTAAGCACTGTGCAGAGTACACCCAATCCTATGTAGCCAACCAGGGGCTGAGTTCTGGCCCCAGTAACTTGAAAAACCCATCGGACACACATGTCCATGCCCAGGATCCTGACAGGATAGAGAACTGGAGGAAGACTGCAATGTGGCCAGACTCCACCAGGAAGTGTTGCATATCCTCCACCCCTACCCTGCACATGCCCTCTGGCATAAAAAAAAAAAAAAAGACAACTGTCTTTCAGATGTTTTAAGGATTAATTAAATAATTTCACCACAACTTCCAGCATATAACAAACACTCTGTCAATAAATGATAGCTAATGTTATTACAGAACATCTTCACCTCAATGTCTCATGGTTATTAAACCTAGCTATTCAAAGCTGAATTTATTATCTTTTACTACATTTTTCAAAATTTATTTATTTCTTCCATTAGAGGGAGAGAAATACCCTCAACAGGGTCTTCATACCAAAATCTACCCCTAGCCTCAGCCAGCTTGGATCATGGGCATAGATGCCTATCCATTCCTGGAATCACATAGAAGTCTCCGGACTGGAATCCAGGACCTTCCACATTGGTCCAGCATCACAGAGCACTGTGTCACCTATGAGCCACCGGCTCGCTCTTTTCCCCCATTTTAAATTGTTCCTTTTCTTGTCTCCCCCATTTCTACTAATAACACCACTCTAGCCCTCCAGGTAAGAAACCCTGGTTTCAGTTTTGAACACACCCATCTCCCACGAGCTGCCAAGCTCACTGCACTTACCTCAGCAATTTCTCTAAGGCTCAATGACATCACCCTGGTCCAGGCCTTCATTACTTTTGTGTGTGAACTACAGCCGTAGTCTTCTAAATGATCTATTTTTGAACTCCCCATATCCATCCTACACACTGCTGCTAATTTAATCTCCCTAACACTTGCATGACATAGATATATTATTAGGCTAAAAAAAGCAGATTTATAAAACAGAAGATACTGTATAATCCTAATATTTTCACATAAAATATGTCAATATGTAAAAAACACATGCCATCCCTTTCTGTCCAAACACATTACATACAAAAACATAGAGGAGGAGGGAATCAAAAAAGAAAAAAAAAAACCTCTCAAAGGATGTACTCTAAAATGTTATCTCTGGATGGGAAGACCAGGGTAATTTATTTCTTTGTACTTTTTCCTGTATTTTCTATATTTCCAATGATTTTTTTTAATGGTTTTTGCCATAGGGTGTGTTCATTAGCCAGAGAGCCAGTGACAGTAAGAGGGAAAATGAGAACTCATCTCCTGGGGGCAGAGGGGTGGCCATACTGCAATCCCTTCTCCTCCATCTTCCTCTTGGGATTTTTGGGCATCATGTACTCACACCCAGCATTGAGTCTCAAGCCATTGGATCCTGGACTTGAAGTGCAGTTAGCCATGTGGGAGTCCAGCACCTTAACCACTATACCACCTACTGGCTCTGAAAATGTATTATTTCACATAACGGAAAAATATATATATAACATACATATTGTGACTCCCTCACTCTCTGTTAAAAAGTCCCAAATTCTTTCCATGCACTCAAAGACCTCCATGGCTTTACTCGACTTGCTTTAAGGATCACATCTGACTCTACCTCATGATTTACTGGGTGCAGTCACAGCACTTCATGCTCGTCTACACTTTCCCCAACTGTCCTCTTGTTACCCTCCTCCATATTTTCTATTCCCATTGCCACCTGTTCAAATCCATCGACTCCTTCAGGGCTCAGCTCAAATATCTCAATATGACCATGGAAAAAATAGGTCCCTCTGTTCTCAAGTCAAGTTACTGACCTTAGTCAAGACCGCTGAAGACTCTGAAATTTAAATGCCCTCATTGATAGAAGGAAAACAATTCAATCTATTGGGAAAAGCAATAATTAAATAACACAAGGCAGTGAGAGTCTAGCACAATGTGTTACTTGCTCCCATCTTGTTTGTAAGGGATATATGTGGCCCAAATTATGCAGCATTAATAAATTTTGTCACCCAGTATTCTCTCTGGAACACAAACCAAGGCCAGAGAATGTTAATGACTGAACAGTCTCAGAATTCAATTATCACACATTCTTTGAGAGATTCTCTTCTCCATCATCCCTTAAGTAGTGGTTCCACCGTTGTTCTACTTCTTTCTTCACTTTACGAACTACAGAACTGATGATTTCCATCCACAACCATGGTTGTTTCTACCATTCATAAAACCAACTCTCCAGTCTGTACCTCCAACTGAGATTTCTTTCTGTATTTCAAGATTCATTAACTCAGGACCTGCAGATGGCGTAATGGCTACATTGCTAGAATCCCACGTAGTCGACCACAGTTTGAGTCACAGATCTGGTGGCTCAAACTCATGTCAAGCGCATGTGCGTGCATGTCTAAGATCCCAAGTAGAGCAGGGAGGAGAAAGGACTGTGGCACAGCCACAATCTACCCAGAAGGTGATTTCTTGCTTGCTTTCTCTCTGTCTCTCTAGCAAGTACACCCACCTTATAGCAAAAACCTCTCCAAAAAAAAAAAGAAAAAGGAAATTTTGAGTTTGGGTTTCTTGTGGGACACCCAGGTAGATATTTAGTAGGAAGTCTGACTTAATAAATCTTTTTTATTTATTTTTCAAAACATACCTCACTATGTCATGTGCTGGTTCCCAAATTCAAAATTTTAAAATAAACTTGTATTCCCCTAAACCTGTCAGCCATCCTATAATTCCTAGAGCCCTATTATCCACCAAAGACAGAAACTTGAGATAGCTTACATTAATTCATCTTTTATCCTTTTTCTTCATATTCAAATCTTGCAATCTACCTCAAACCCTGAAGTCTACCTGCACCCTACATATGCCAGCAGTTCCATGACTCAGTGCTCTTGAACACATTGTTCCTTCTACCTAGAAAATCTTCAGCTTCTTTCTTCACTTGACTAACTTCTCTCCCTTAGAACTGAACTGAAAGATGATCTCTAGAGAACAAAAGCTAACTAGCATTCATTAAAGCACATACTATATTCTAATCATTGTGCAAAACACTTTGCATGCACTGTCTTGCCAAGCACTCTATAAATACACTGATGAGGTAGGTACTATTAAGTTTTCACAGGTGAGGAAGGTAGTGATGTGGGAGGTCATATATAAATAGTAAATAGCAGAAATAGAATAGTATAAATGGAATTCAAGTCCAGGTCCATCTGACCCCAATGAGTAAGAATGCTCTTAGCCACTATCCCACGGGTTCCCTTTTTCACACACCCCCACCCATCCCATAACCTCTTGATTAGAGGTCTCTCCTCTGGCTATTGTAAAGGCACTGTACGGCACACTTATAAATCTTTATGATTTGGTTATTTTTTTTCAAATAAGCCTATGAATAATTTGAAGATAATGTCTATTTCATGTACAAAGGGGGGGGTCTTCAGAAAGTTCAGAGAAATGTGTATTATGAAAAAATTATGCATGGATTTTTCTTTTTTTTTGCACCAAAATAAGCTAGTGCTTTCATTCCACTCTTTTGCAAACTTTTTGAAGTCCAGGTGTATCTATTTCACCATATCCAGAAAAGCCTGGCACATGGTAGATCCTCAAAAAATATTAGGTTTGGGAACCAGCAGTTAGCGTAATGGCTATGTCGCTGGACTCCCACGTAGTCGACCGCGGTTCACGTCTCGGACCCGGTGGCTTAAATCTCACGCCGGGTGCGTGTGCGTGCGTGCCCAAGATCCCAAGAGGAAAACGGAGGAGAAGGGATTGCGGCGTGACCATCCCCCCTGGGGAGTGATTTCTTGTTTTCTGTCTCTATGTCTCTGTCTGTCTGGCGAGCGCACGCGCCCTATAGCGAAAACCTCTCCAAAAAAAAAATATTAGGTTCCAGGTCAGTAGTATGCTGGTTAAGTGTGGAGAGCAGTCAGTCTGAAAAGCTACTCTCCACAATTAAGGAGCTACACTTCTACATGGCTGACCATGGTTGGAGTCAAGAACCTGGCAGCTTGCTTTCTCACTTTCCCTCTCTTTGTTCAAATTAAAAAATAATAACAAGTAAAATTAAATAAAGTAATTCTTTCATTCTCCTCTCAGGATCTCGGGCACGCATGCATACGCTCCCAGTGTGATTTTCAAGCCGCCCAGTCCAGGACTCAAACCCCAGTTGACCATGTGGGAGTCCAGCGACATAACCACTACACCATTTGTTGCCGCCCCCCTCCCCCAAGTTAAAGTAATTCTTTAAAAAAAAAAAAAAATTGGGTTCCTCCTCCCTCTTGCCTCCTCTCCCAAACCCCCTATCACTTTATACTCACTTTGGGACACCTTTTCTCTGCCTGTTTTTGCATTTCACATACTTCATGAATATTTACCTAACCAGACTATGCTCTTGAAATGGCAGAAGGCAATTTTAAAAATCTTTATACAGATACCTTTGCCGGCATTAACTGCTCAACTAACGAACCTATAATTAAGCCACTTTTCATTCCTAGTGTGCACCTCTCTTCCCACTCCAACTGAACACTAGGCCCACTGTTAGCAAACCACGGTTCCCAAGCCACGAAGCGAGTCCAGCGACATAACCACTGCTCCATTTATCAAACGTTTCCAGCTGCTAGGCACCGAGGGAAATGCAAACATGGATTAGAAAAAAGGTTTCTGAGATCTAAGGAAATTCGATCTATATAGTAATGACTGCCGAATCAAAACAGTATAGCACACTGGACTGTTCGAGTATGTCAGTCACGTGGCTCTGCAGAGTGACGGCGACTGTCAACGTGGTTTCGGGGTCACAGAACAGACTGCGCGCCTGGCCCACTGACTAACCCTCTGGGACTTGTTACGGATACCATGCCCAGCCATACCCGGTTTGGAGGTGCTGAGGGGAGGTGGCAAAGCGACGACTCACCTCCCCTCGGCCCGGCACCCTCCCAGCCCCGGCCTCTCAAGGCTTTCTCCTCCCCCAGGGTGGCGCCCACCCCGGGGCGTGGCTCTCGCCGACCCACCCGCCTACCCGCTCCCGAGGGGTAGGCCAGCAGCTCCGAGGACCCTCCCTCTCCGGGCGGCCGCGCGAACGTGGGACTGGAGCAGAGGCCCGCCGCAGCCACAGGCCGCGCACCTCCTCGCGTCCACGCGGGACCCCCAGTGCCCTCCGTCACGCCATCTGCCGCTCACCTGCTCCGCCGACACCGCCCCCTTCCCCACGCCGCTCCCGCTGCTCTTGCCGGCGCGACCGCTGCTCTCCGCCATCTTCGCCGCCTGCTGCGCTTCCGGCCTGCGCAGCGCAGCCTCCGCCTGCGTCACATCCGGCCCGGCGTGCCCGCCCACTCGTCCTGGCCCGCTGGCTCCCGGCCGCTCGGCGGAGGCGACCGCGCGGATGGTCTTGGCTGTGTCCACATGTAGGACCTACTCCTGGCCCGCCCGCCGCGGGGAGTGCTCCCTGCGGCCGTGTAACCTGTGCCGCCGGGATGCCGCCCTGGGCGAGGCGGGGGGGGGCGGGGGGGGCGGGTGCGGGCTGGGACCCGGGGTCCTGCGCCCCGGCTCGCCCTGGTGGGTGGGGGTGACGGAGGGCGAACTGCCCCAGAGCGGGTCGGGGGGATGCTCTTTGAGTCAGGAAAGCTGTGCGGGTGCAGGGGCAAGACGGGAGGCTTGGCAAGCCACGGAAGTTCCCCGGAGGTGACTTTTGAACTGCGGAGACGTTCGGCACAGGAAAACGGCTTCCGTTTAATGTGAAATCACTGGAAGTTGGTATTCAGGCGCCGAGCAGAGTCCTTTCCAACATCTTCCACTTTATGATCTCTTCCTGTAGCCCATAATTATGTACAGTAAAGAGTACTTTAAGGATTTGGGGAGTTTTTCCTGCCAGGGCGTTATTAAGTCTTGCAGTGTTAAGGGAAACGTCAGAGAATCCTAGAAATGTATTGCGTAAGGGTCGTTGTCCTGATTTCTCACCGTCTTCAGGCTGGGCTTCATCACCAGGCCTCCACATCAACTCCTGTCCCTTCTGTGTTCCGGACTCCGGATACCCCGACTCTCAGTACTTTGTGCTCGGCCCAGGTAACATACGTGTTGTGTCCTCAGTGCCTGGCAGATCATAAATGCTCAATAAACTTGTTTAATGGCTGGTGGGAGACACACGGGTGTTAGCCACCCCCAGAATATTTTGGTGTGTCCCACTAGCCTTGGATCAGTATCCCCTGTAATAGCAGAGGCAAACGGAAGTCCAGCCTTCCTGCCACCCTGTTTGAATCCCTTATCATTAAACTTGGATGTCCCCAGGCTAGGAAATCTGAGAATCCTGCCTGTGCCATTCACAGGCCCAGAGCCATGGCTGTCTCCTCTTCCTCCTGGGAACTACCCCTGGTGGCTGTGTGCCAGGTAACATCGACACCAGACAAGCAGCAGAACTTTAAAACATGTGCTGAGCTGGTTCGAGAGGCTGCCAGACTGGGTGCTTGCCTGGCTTTCCTGCCTGAGGCGTTTGACTTCATTGCACGAGACCCTGCGGAGACGCTACGCCTGTCTGAGCCACTGGGTGGGAACCTTCTGGGAGAATATACCAAGCTTGCCAGGTATCAGGGAAAGGGGGAGGGAGGTGAAATCTTTGTTGGGCAGTGTCCCTGGATTGTCAGATGAGGGTAGAGCCTTGAGAAGAGTTGTCAGTGTCCCCTCCCCCCAGGGAATGTGGACTCTGGCTGTCCTTGGGTGGTTTCCATGAGCGTGGCCAAGACTGGGAGCAGACTCAGAAAATCTACAATTGTCATGTGCTTCTCAACAGCAAGGGTGAGACTTCATAACCCTTTAGCCTGCCTCTTCCCAGGCTCTTCTATATAAACCTAAGATTCTCCAGAATTCTGTTTTCTCAACTCTTCCTTGGCCCAAGGTTTTAGAGGTGTTCATACCTTCTGTCCCTAGCGGGTAAACTATCTCCTCCATGGGAGGAGAGGGGCTAAGCTGGACTTCTGGAGCACCAGCACCTCAGTATTCCTCCTCCTCCTCTTACTCTAGGGTCGGTAGTGGCCACTTACAGGAAGACACATCTGTGTGATGTAGAGATTCCAGGGCAGGGACCCATGCGTGAAAGCAACTCTACTATGCCTGGGCCTAGCCTTGAACCACCTGTCATCACACCAGCAGGCAAGGTGGGAGCTGCCAGAGGCTGAGGGTGGGAGAGGAACTAGAGGGTAGGGAATAGCAGTACTTTGAAGTAATAGTTTAAAGCGCCTGAGGAGTGGGGTGTCAAGGTGCTGAGGCAGACAGGAGACTAAGTAGGCTGTTTCCCATTCCAGATTGGTCTAGCTATCTGCTATGACATGCGGTTCCCTGAACTCTCTCTGGCACTGGCTCAGGCTGGGGCAGAAATACTTACCTATCCTTCAGCTTTTGGATCCGTTACAGGCCCAGCCCACTGGGAGGTAAGAGGACACCTCTTCACAGCGTAAGGACCTCCTTTTAAGCTCATGCCTTTCCCTTGGCCCTCCCAGTTTACCTTCTTCCCACTTAGTGGGAAGACTCGTTCCGCATAGTTGTCTGCCACAGGTCCCAGAACAGGTAACACAGGGGGTCACTCCTAGGTTGACATTAGAAGGGTAACAATGAGCAGACTGTCATTGACACCTTCAGTCACTTCCCCTGCAGCTGTCACGTGGGCTCATGTTGTCATCTCCAGGTGCTGCTGCGGGCCCGAGCCATTGAAACCCAGTGCTATGTGGTGGCGGCAGCACAGTGTGGGCGCCACCATGAGAAGAGAGCAAGTTACGGCCACAGCATGGTGGTGGACCCCTGGGGAACAGTGGTGGCCCGCTGCTCGGAGGAGCCAGGCCTTTGCCTCGCCCGCATTGACCTCAGCTATCTACAAGAGCTGCGCCAACACCTGCCAGTGTTCCAGCACCGAAGGCCTGACCTCTATGGCTACCTGGGCCAACCACTGTCTTAAGACTTCTGACTCCTACAAGTTGAGATCACCATTGTGGTTGGGGCTGCTGTGACCTGTAGGTGGGACCCAGGCACAGCTCTCCTCACTTGGAAAATCTTGACTCTTCTCATGGAAGACAGGCTCAGCTTCTTGGGAAAGAAGAAACGTCTACCTGAGCTCAGATTTCAGTTTCAGAAAGGTGGCATTTTTTAGTCACTGTTTATTTCTTGAAAACTGAAGTTACGCTGAGGGCTGAGCAGCATTGGCATTGAAAAAAAATAGATAATAATCACAAAGTCTGTGTGTCTGGACACCTCGTTTGGGAGTGGATGGGGAGGCAGTACTGGACCAGCTGGACTCGGCTCTGGTTCTAAGCCTCCAAGCCGACACCGCGTGCCTCCCTACCTAAATAAAAGTGCAACACTCAGTGCGTATCCCAGCCCCATTCTCCCGAGCATGGGAGTGGGAGTAAGGATAGAGGAAGAGAAAGGGAAGAGTTGATACTGAATTACTTCACTTTCACCTAGGGTGCCCTTTGCCTAAGCCAGAAGAAAGCAAAGGGGAAAGGGGCTGCAGGGTACATTATTTATTTTCACTTGAACATGGAAGGAAAGTGTCACACTCCCCCTTCCCCTTTTCAGGGGGAGTGTATTTTAGTCAGCAACCTCTTCTCTACCCACCTGTGTGTGCACACACACATCACAGCTGGGAGGGCTGACAGGCCGGCCCAGTCCTCTTATCTATCACTGCCTTGAAGAGGGTTTGACAAAAGGAGAAAACGGAGGAGCCACACCAGGCAGAAGTTTCAGGCCATGGAATGGAGGAAAGAAGGCAGAGAAGAGCAGCACCGGAGGCCAGGAGAGAGTGGAAAGGGCCACAGCTTCTTTTGTAAAAATTCTATAATTTGGAAGAGGGTGGTGATTCATTTCCAAAATACACTTCAGAGTCCCACCTTCCACATAGCTCCCTTACTCACAGCCCTTTGGTTTTTCAGACAAAATTGAAGAGCCCTCATAAAGCCAGAAGTATTGATAACCCCTCAGTGCACCCCAAAGCAGTGTTCGCTTCAGTCCCTTGTGAAGACTATGCTCTGCAGACTCTGCTTCTCCCTACACATTTGTCTTTTGGCTCAGTGGGAAGGTGGTTTAGAGACACATGTTGGGGGTGAGTGGGAAAGGGAAACAAAGGGGAAGCCCAGGCACATGGGTGCAGGGAGGGGTAGGGAACACCACTTCCACTTTCTTTTGTCTTTTCCTTTAAAAAAAAAAAGGGGGGGAGATTGTGATTGGTTGGAAGGGTAGAGAACAAACCCCAGAACAGTATGTAGGCTCCAGAGGTGGGTGGTAGGAACAGTCCCCAGAGAAGTGAGGGGGCGGCAAGGTCAGGGCAACGCCTGCAGCATCAAGTTCCTCAGGAGTTTCTGTCGACCCAGCTCGTAGTCCTCCTCGTCCACATTCACCAGCAGCTTGATGGCCTCATGGCCCACGGCTTGCTTGAGGGAGTCTGTGATGAAGACACCTTTAAGTGCCTCTAGTAATGAGCCATTGATGTAGTCGCGCCAGAATGCGTCGAGGTAGGTGAGCTCAGAGAACTTGATGTCACAGATGATGGAGCCCAGGTCCCGAGACTTGAGGATAGTGTTGGCCTGGTTAAAGCGCTCAAACTGGCGCTCCAGTGGGTCCTGCTTATTGGAGAAGACATTGCCCTGCAGAGCAGTTTCATGCTGGCAGTATTCAGCCCGAACCCGCAGTCTGATGTCTATGGGGAAAACGAGAAGAGGTTACAGTGAGGGATGAATTGGACATCCCTATTTGGAAAGCTGAGAAAAACAGCAGGGTGGCAAAGCAAGGCTTCTTGCTTACATGACAGCTTCCCAACCTTGTCCCCAGTTCTTTTCTGAGTATGGGGGGTGTGGGGGGATGTCTTCAAAAAGTTCGTGGAAAATATGTACTTTGAATAAACTTAATGGATTTCAATTTTTTGCACTAAAATAAATTCATACTTCAATTCCATTTCCATAAACTTTTTGAAATTCCCATGTATCTCAAATTCTTATGTGAATACAGAAATGGGACATGCCCAGGAGACATTTTCTTGGGCATTGTCACCCACAAGCAAGTATCTCCTTATAGAACATACTTTCCTAACAGGCACAATGTAATATTTTACCTTGACTTGGTTCAAATTACCATAAAGATGTCATAATAGTAGCCCTTTCATCTAGTATTAACTAAAAAGTTGAAATGTACTTTGCCACAAAGATAGTCACCTCCCTGCTATTGCCCAGGGCCAGCCTCATAGCATAGGTGTTAAGTGTTGCACACAGGGAGCTGGATCCCACATGGCAGACCAAGGTTTGAATCCCAGCCTCACCTTGAGAAACATGCCAGGCAAGTCAGTGTGTGTGCATGGGCCCAAAATCCCAACAAATGGATGGGGGAGAAGGGACTGCCATGTGACCATTCCCCATTGGGGAGGCTGCCCCTCCTCTGGTGAACACACACATCCTCTGGCAATTAAAAAAAAAAAGGTCTCCGGAGGAGAAGGGATTGTGGCGTGGCCATCCCCCCTGGGGTGTGTTTTCTCACTTTCTGTCTGTCTGGCGAGCACATGCGCCCTATAGCAAAAACCTCTCCAAAAAAAATGTTATCTGGGACCAGCAGATGGTGTAGTGTTAAGCTGGCCAACCACGCTTCAAGTTTCAGACCAGGCAGTTTGAAAATCACACCGGCCGCATGTATATGCATGCCCAAAATCTCAAGAGGAGAATGGAGAAGGGATTGTGGTGTGGTCATCCCCCCCAGGAAGTGATTTCTCACCTTACCTCTCTCTCTCTTTCTCTTTCCAGCCAGCGTACGCACCCTATGGCTAAAACCTTAAAATGAACTCTCCCCAGATATAAAACCATTCAGCCTCACTATGCAGTAACAACCAAAGTGAGCCTTGCATTAACTAGCATAAATTGCCCAGTGTCCAGCAGTTTTTAATATTCTCCCTCGAGTCTATTCCTCTGCTGGAACCCTTGAACTTCCTCACCACAGGTCTGCTTTTCCTTGGGATCTGGTGTCACTGACTTCCGGCGTTTTCGTTGACTCCCAAGCGTGGCTCTCCCTCGGGCTGGTCGCTTGCTACACATCTGAGGACCCGAAGTGGGGCAGCACACCACAGGGTAGTGGGGAGGCACTGACCAGAGGTAAGAGGGAGAAAACACAGTAGGGTAAACGCAGAAATTCAGACACTTCCTTTGAGATGAGGAAGGCGTCATTAAGACTTAGCGTTAAAAGCAGTATCAATGCAATGTCCTGAAAGGACACACATGGGAGCAATCAAGTGCCTTAGTGAAACGCTAACACCTCGCCTGATTTTTGAGAAGAACTCCATTTTTATAGGGGACAGCTTCCTTTCATTTACACTAGCCAAGCTGGGAATGTGATGGGATGCATGTCCTCTTACTTGATCAGGGAAATGAAGGAGTGTGTGGACCCAGCAGGTGGCATGGTAGTTATGGTACTGGATTCCCACATGGCCAAACACACGAGTCAAGTCCCGGACATAGCAGCTTCGAAAACGCACCAGGAACGTGTGCATGCCACAAATTCTGAGAGAAGGGGCTGTGGCAGGGCCATCCGTCCTAAGGTGATTTCTCACTTTCCCTCTGTCTCTTTCCAGTGAGCTCT
>NW_006201251.1:324544-327998 GCF_000334495.1 Tupaia belangeri chinensis
ATAAAAACCTAAAACAGGAGTCTGTATCTTCTCACCTGTTTTAGGGGCCTGGGGAGGCCTTGGTTCTGGATCACTGAGGGTTCTGGGGGTCACGTAGCGTATTGATGTCTCTTCCAGATACTTGTCTACAAGATCAGGGCACACTGCAGGGGAAGAAGGCGCCATTCAGGAGAAGACACCCCTCCCTTCTCCCAGTCCACACCTCCCCCAGGCTCTATAACTTGCTCTCCTTGGTACTCCCAGGGCCGATGCTTCCTCCCCCTCGGACACCTCTGCAGCTCATGCCTGGCCTCCCACACCCTTCCTCCTCCAGAGTCACCGGTCCCTGTATGCTCTCACCAGCACGTCTCCTCTTGAGGGTGACATAGGGCAGCAGGTCGTGGCGAGTGATGATGCGCAGCAGCTGCAGCACCTGGCGAAAGTTACTCTCATCACAGCGGCCCTGGCGCTCCAGAGCCAACAAGAAGTCACGTCCATTTCGGATGAGTCCACGCTCATGGTCGTCGATGACATCAACAAACAGGAAGGAAAGCACGCGCACATCTCGGTGTGTCAGGTGGGTGCCCACGATGTCAAACATGCGGTGCAGGCTATACAGCCCATGCTCCTGCTCGCCATGCTCTTCTGGCCACACCTGGCTTGCCCGCCGCTTTAGGCCCGCCATACTGGGGGCTCAGGGACGCGATGCTTCCCAGAATCCCTGCTCAGCGGTTCCAACCTCCACTATACTGTAAGGGCAGGGAAAGAACCTGTGAGCCTCTCAACAGCAGGAACTAGTCATGCATTCGTATATTCCCAGCACCTGACACACTACCTGGACTGTGTTATAGTTTTATTGGGGTTTTTTTTGCAATGCTTTTTTGCCACAGGACATGTGAGCTCACTGAAGAGGGAGAGAAATCATCCCCTATGGGGGATGGCCACGCCACAGTCCCTTCTCCTCCATTCTCTTCTTGGAATTTTGGGCATATGTGCACATGCACCCTGTGTGTTTTCCCAGCTGTCAGGTTTGGGACTCGAATAGCAGAGTTGGTCATGTCGGATCCAGCACCTTAACCAGCATGCCACATGCTCACACCAGTTCTTAGTACATGTCTATTAAAATCTTTTTTAATTCTTTATTATTATTATTATTATTTTAGTTTGCTATAGGGCATGTGTGCTCACCAGAGAGAGACAGAGAGAGGGAGAGTGACAATAAGAAAGCAAGCTGGGGCCAGCAGATGGCATGGTGGTTAAAGGTGCTGGATTCCCACATGGCAACCATGCTTCAAGTCCTGGACTTGGTGGCTTGCTTTCTCACTCCCCTAACCCCCTGTCTCTGTCTGGTCAAATTAAAAAAGAAGAAGAATGGAAATAAATAAGTAAGTCTTTGAAAAAAAAAAGAAAAGAAAAGAAAAGAAAGAAAAGAAAAAGCAAGCTGCCAGGTCCAGACTTGAACCATGATCAGCCACATGGGAGTACAACACCATAACCACCACACCATCTGGGGGCCCCATATATTTACTAAATTTAATAAGTGTTTATTGATCCAGTCACAGTAGCACAAGCAATAGAGCACCACTGAAGCCACAAAGAAGGATCGGGTTTGTTTCACTTCCTGGACCAACCTAAACACATGGGGCACCTGTAATCTTAGCTAACTGGGAGGGAGGGAGGGATAGGAGGAGGAAAGAAGGGGGGGGGGAGGAAGATTGAGCCATGGTGAACCTTGTCACCAAAAAAAAAGCCCTGGGACCAGCAGTTAGTGTAATGGCTATGTCGCTGGACTCCCATGTAGTCAACCGCGGTTTGCGTCCTGGACCCGGTGGCTTAAAACTCACGCCGGGCGCGTGTGCGTGCGTGCCCAGGATCCTGAGAAGAGAATGGAGGAGAAGGGACTGCGACATAGCCGTCCCCCACCGGGGGCGGTGATTTCTCTCTGTCTCTGTCTGTCTGGCGAGTGCACGCACCCTATAGCAAAAACCTCTCAAAAAGAAATAAAGAAATGAAGTAATAAAAGCTCTCATTTAAAGACACACCAGTGGGACCTGGTGGGTGTTTTGATAGTTGAGGTGCTGGACTCCTACATTGCCAACCACAGTTCCAATCCTGGATCTGTAGGCTTGCTTTTCCACTTTTCCCTCTCTCTGTCTCTGGATAAATTAAAAAATAACAAATAAAATAAATCTTTAATAAAAAGACACACCAAGAAGTGTTTATTAAAAAATAGACTGGGGGGGACCAGCAGTTGGGGTAGTGGCTGTGTCACCGGACTCCCATGTAGTCGACTGCAATTCGAGTCCCGGACCTGGTGGCTTAAACTCACACCAGGTGCCTGTGTGTGCGTGCCCAAGTTCCCAAGAGGAGAATGGAGAAGGGATTGCAGAATGGCCATCCCCCCAGGAGATGATTTCTGGCTTTCTGTCTCTCTGTCTCTCTCTGTCTTTCTGGCAAGCATATATGGTTTGAGTCTCGGACCCGGTGGCTTAAACTCACACCAGGAGAATGAAGAAGGGACTGCAGTGTGGCCAACCCCCCTGGGAGGTGATTTCTCGCTTTCTGTCTCTGTCTTTCTGGCAATGGCACACACCCTATAGCAAAAACCTCTCCAAAAAAGAAAGAAAAAAAGGAATTTACCCTTATTTTGGGGCTGGTAGGTGGCGTGGTGGTTAAGGGTGTTTGACTCCCACATGGCTGACTATGGTTTGAGTCCCAGATCTGGAGGTTTGCTTTGTCACTTCCCTCTCACCCCCCTCTCTTGCTCTGTCCTTCTCTGGTCAAATTTTTAAAAAAATAATAAAGTTAAATAATTTTTCTTAAAGAATGAAATTTATCATTATTTTTAAAAATTATTTGTTTGTTCATTCATTCATTTACTTCAGTTTGACACCAGAGAGTAACACACACACACACACACACACACACACACACAGAGAGAGAGAGCGCGAGCCACCAGATCTAGGATTTGAACTGTGGTCAGCCATGTGATAGTGTCCAGTGACCTAAACACTACACCACCTGCTGGCCTCAACCCTTTTTTTTAAAAATTTTTGCCAGAGGTTGATCGCACATACCAGTAAAAGACAGAAAGACAGAGAAAAAGAGGGAAAGGAAGGAGGGACCCCGCCCCCATGAGGGACAGTCATGCCACAGTCCCTTCTCTATTTCCCCTTTTGGGATTTCAGGCATGCACACACAGGTGCCCAGCATGTTTCTCAAGCTACCAGGTCAGCTGTGGGATCCAGTTGCTCTAACCACAAAGCACGGAGCCAGCTCTAGAAATTCACTCTTAATGTGATACAGAAACTGCATCAGATGAGCTTATGGACTGACAAGAAGACAACTGAACATCTTTAGAGTTGAAACTAGTTTAAATTCTGGCTACGTTATTAACAAGCTATGTAGCTGTGTTACTTTAAACAAGTCACTTAGCTTCAGGTGCCCTCAGTGCCCGCCTCTGTAAAGCAGGAAT
>NW_006201251.1:328029-334060 GCF_000334495.1 Tupaia belangeri chinensis
AATCTATTCCTCAGAGTTAATCCAATGAGAAAATGCACACAAAATTATTCTTAAACCTTATAACTGGTAGTGAAACAGATTTCGAAGGCAAGGATCCCTGACCTCTGAGGCCCAGACTCAGCCCTCTACAAACCTATTCATATTTTTCCTATAATCCAAACAAGTCTAGAAACAGTAACTGCTCAGAAAGTTGTAATATTCACCAAAACTTGTGGATTTAAATCAATAAACATTGGACTGACCATTGGTGTGGCTGTTAAGGCAGGCAGAGCCTACATGACCAACTGCACAGTTCGACACCCGGACCCGGAGGCTTGAAAACTACTGGGCACGTGGGCAAGCATGCCCAAAACCCAAAAGGAAAAGAGAAATGGCAAAGGGACTTGCGGCATGATTATCCCTCATGGGGGGAGGGGTGCTGTCTGGCACTCTCTCTACTTCTCACTGTCAGTCTCTAAAGAGCACGTGTGCCCTCTGGCAAATTTTTTAAAATAATAAAATCAGTCAGCAAACATGAAGTTCCCACACTGAGCGTTTTTGTAATTCTGCTATGCCACTTGTGCCCCCTTGATCTCCGCATCATTTGGATACACCATCCTTCAACCTATATAACCTTGTGGCGGTCATCATCTGCCAGCCTCTGATCTGACCCATCAAGCTCTACATTTACTATATAATCTGATATTTGATTCACAAAGTTCCTCTGTCATCCTGAGTATGTCAGTGACCCAGCCATTAACCAAGCCCAGCAGCTTTAACCTCCCCCGCCAGATAGTACCACTGGATACCAGGCTCCACCCTCTGACCACAACCTCCAATTATCCATCAATAAAAAAAACTGCTGGTGTTATTTCTAAATATTTCCTGAATTTGCCACACCTTTCCACTTCCACTGCCCTGGTTCAGCTCCCAAGAATCTCTCAAATGCTCTATTGCAATTGCCTCTCTTTAACAGTTTTCTCTATCACCAATCAACCATCTAAATCCATCTCCAACATGTGGCTGAGTTAGCTACCTAAAAAACACAACTGATCACACCACTTTCCTGCTTAAGACCTCCTACAACTCCCTCCTACCTATAAGAACCTCTAAATTCCTTAGAGTGCATGAAGCCTTCCAAGATCAAGTCTACCTTGCTGACCTCATCTACCACATTCCACTTTTTTATTCTCTAACATTATCAGTTTGTTTATATTGCATCATTGGAGAAGTCCTGACTTGCTTTTGCATACAAAAACAGAAAAAAATACATTGACTTTTCTAACAACCCAACAGTTCACATATATCATGCAGTTCATCTCTCTACACCTATCTTCAGGCTATTTTCCCTTTGTCTGAATTCCCCTCTCCCTTCTCTATTCCACACCCCCACCACCACCACTCTTTTTCAGATGTCTTACTCCTACTCATACTTTAAGAGTCAGCTCAGATGCCATCTTGGAAATGCATTCTCTGTACCCCCATGCTGGGATAAGTAGTCCTCCTCTGTGCTCTTATGGAACACCATGCATACTGCCTTTACACCACTTACTGCAGTGTACTAAAATCATTTGTCTAGTATCCCATTATGTGCTATGCAATTCAGGAAGAGGGGCTAAGACACAGCATCTCCATAAACTTACTGCCTAGTGGGGGGCAGAGCCTGGCATACAGGAAGAGCACCTGTTGCTGAACTTAACCTCCAGGAAATCATCACAAACAATAAGCAATCTCAGGGCAGTCCAAGAGTAAGAGGATGACCCTATTAAAAACAGACAGGTGCTGGCAGGTGGCGTGGTAGTGAGAGGCACTGCACTCCTACACGGCTAACTGTGGTTCAAGTCCAGGGTCCGGTGGCTTGCTTTCTCACTTTCCTTCTCTCTCTTGCTCTTGCTCTGTCCCTCTCTTATCAAATTAAAATAAAGCTAAACAAAATAATTCTTAAAAAAAATAGACAACAAGTGGGACCAGAAGGTGGTATGGTGGCTAAGGCACTGGACTCCCATATGGTTGACTACGGCTTAAGTTCCAGACCTGGAGATTTGCAACTCATGTCAACATGTGTGCAAGCATGCCCAAAATCCCAAAAGGAGAATGAAGGAGAAGGGAATGCACCACAGCCATTCTCCTGGGGGGTGATTTCTCGCTTTCTGCATCTCTGTCTCTCCAGTGAGTACACATGCCCTATAGCAAAAATCTCTCCAAAAAAAATAGACAACATGAGGGCCAGCCCTCAGCACAGTGGTTAAGGTGGCTGGATCCAACATGGTCAGCAGCTTGAGAAACACACCAGGTGTGTGTGCATGTGTGCCCAAAATTCTGACAGAAAGGAGAAATAACGGGAACCAGCAGTTAGCGTAATGGCTATGTCGCTGGACTCCCACGTAGTCCACCGTGGTTCGCGTCCCGGACCCGGTGGCTTAAAACTCACGCCGGGCGCGTGTGCGTACGTGCCCAAGATCCCGAGAGGAGAATGGAGGAGAAGGGATTGTGGCGTGACCATCCCCCCTGGGGGGTGATTTCTCGCTTTCTGTCTCTATGTCTCTCTCTGTCTGTCTGGCGAGCGCACGCGCCCTATAGCGAAAAACCTCTCCAAAAAAAAAAAAGAAAGGAGAAATAAGAAGGGATTGCAACATGACCATTCCACACTGGGAGAGGGAGGCTTTCTTGTTTTCCCCTGACACCATCTCCAGCAAGAACATATATCCTCTGGCAAATTTATTAAAAAAAAAAAAAAAAGACAACACACGGAACCAGCTACAGTGGCACAGAGGTAATATGATGTTCTGTGATGCTGGGCTCACGTAGGAGGGTCAGGCTCACATCCCAAGAGCTCTCTATATACACAGAACACACATGACTGTAATACTGGCTGGCTGAGGGAAGATCACTGTGCTGAGATCTTGTGGGGGCGCTCCCCACAGATCTCTTTTTCTCTTTCATAAAAGTAAATAAACTTAAAAAAAAAAAAAAAGAAAAGAAAAAGCCTAGCCATATATAACTCAGTTACCACGCATATATTCTGGCTAGCCACAGCATCCTCTACAGCACGCAGAACTACCCACACCACACCACCCTCAACAATAAGATAGGTTGCTCTGTCCATTTTATACAACAAAAAACTGCAACGAGGCTGGGAAAGAGAATAAAATGATAAGCTACTTCAGAAGAGCTGAGCTGACGGGGACTTGGAAAGTTGAAGGACCCAGTCCTCTCTTCCTTAGTAAACCTAAGATGCAAGCACAATGGGATTCATCCCTTTAAGAAAAGGAAAGGTACACCCTGGTAGGTACAACCGCTACCACGAATTCTGATACATGGAAGGGAAACATAAACCATATACACATTGTCTGTGCAAAAATGTGTCATGACTTCTGATAACCCAATAGTTTTGAGAGTCCTAATGTCCCACCCAAGCATGGGAAACAGCCGGGAAAACAGCTATCAACTACAGACTGATTTTCTTGTCTCTTCCTTCCTTGTTTCACCTGCTGCAGTCACTGAGTATAAATGGAGGTGCTGAAGGAACATAATGAAAGAAAATTGAGCCTCAGAGCCCCTGCAACTTCTCCTTCCCTATCCCACCTGTTCCCTCTGGGCAGCTGTTGACTATGAGGATCCCAGAAAAAGCAGATGGGCAGGTTTCACCTTTAACCAATCAGAACAGCATGTTAATTCAAGAGCTCATTTTACATTTAACCAATCAGAATAGCACGTTAATTCAAGAATAATTCAAAGTGTCCTTAAATCCCTAAAATGAAGAAATACTGTCCTCACATCTTTTGCTACTGGAAAATGAAGCAAAACAAGAAAGCTCTATGGTCTACGACAGACTTCAAAACCGTAAGGATTAACTCCCTACATCTGAGGGGGGTGAGGAGGAATCAGCCACCCCTAAGCCCAAGCTCCCAGACTGGATTACCCAAGGTACTAGGTTAGAGGATCTCAACTAGAGGCAACCTTGTCTCCCCCCAGGGGACTTCTGTTATCATGCCTGGAGGTGGGGAGGTTGCTACCAACATATACTATGGAGAGACCAGGATGCTGCTAGACAGCTCATAATGCACAGGACAGTTCCCCCACGACAAAAGATTATCTGGTCCAAAATGTCAATAATGCTGACAAGAAATCATATCCTAGGTAGAGCACGAAGAAGGATCAAAAGGAGGCACGTCACTTTCCGCACAAGACCTAGAGAATGAGGCCCTTGGACCCTCCAACCTAAACCCAACAAACAGTATACTCCCGAAGACAAGAAAGGCCAAGCAACCACAGTCTCATTTAACTCCTAAGTCCAATTAGCACTAAGCAGCTTCTCCCCACTCCAGCCTTGGCTCCTCTCTCACCTGCCGTCACCATTTAGGTGAACAGCAGCTGGTAGGGCTACACTTCCCCTGTCCCATCCCAAGAGGCCTACCTACCTTGACCTAGTTCAATCTGGAGTTCTGTGGGCAGAAGAAAAATACTCCCCTAGTACAAGACAGACGAAGGCTCCAGATCTGATGCCTCGGGGCCATCTTTAAACTAGACCAGTAGTAGACCCTTCCTAGTCAGTTTACTGATCAGATCTCCACTCCTTATTCAATAAAGCAAACATAGAAAAAGTATGTTTCCAAGGCCATGTCCTTACAAATGTCAGGAGGCTGGCATGTAGACATATGGGCAGCCTCACTACTGTTGAGGACGATGAGTTCAGTCACTCGGCCATTCAGAGAGAGTCCAAGAATCTAACTTCAGCACTAAGAGAACATGACCAACTTCCTCTTAAACCAAAATATACCCACCTTTCTGTGGCAGTGAAGCAAGGAAACTCAGAATAAAATACGCAGAGATTTTAGATGAAAGATATCAGAGTGCGAGGAGAATGTACTCCACTCCTCTAAGCAGAAGATTAGAAAGGACTCCAGTCTCAGTATCCAAAACACTGCCAGATACCAGGAAACGAACATTCAAGTAAATGAGTCCTGAGCCCACCGGCAGGTCTGACTCCATCTGACAGACTTACATAGGAGTCCCCCCTGCAGTTTCCCAAGAATAATTCTGGATTCTGATGAATAGCTGCATTTTCTAGAGTTCGAGTTTTCTAGTGTGTTTCTGTTAGCGAGATCCAAGTCAGCCAGCAGTCAACTGAGTCTGTGCACACTGATAGGACTTCCTCCTGGTTGCTCATTGTCTTTAAGGTTTCCACTTCCAGGCAAAGTCTAGTCTCATCCCAACCAGGAAAGAAGTCTGTCCTTTGTGAAGTACTCGACTCTCTGAGAAGCCCTCAAAGGAAAACCATGTGCAAGAAATAAAAGAGTGATGTCTTGAAATGAAAAAGACAGTCTAGTCTCTTCCCAACAGGGATGACATCTGTTGTTATTCTAGAGATATCTGACTCTCTCAGAGGCCCTGAGAGTAAAGGCACATGCAAAAACTAAAAAAGAGAGATGTCCTGACATCTGAAATGAAGACGGCAAGGAAAAACTCAAAGATGGTTAAGAGTACATAAACAGCTTTCTTGTTTGTGGGACTAGAAGGGTGTACAAATATATGGAAGTCAAAATTACTGAGTATGTTTTCAAAAGGAGGATTCCAAGAACTCTGAATAGCCGGATGAAAGTAAGTGAGAGGAAAAGCCTTCCCGTGGAAGGAAGGTGCCTCAGCAACCCTCCAAGGGCAACGTTTAGCAGGCAATGTACTAAAACACTGTGTTCCATATGTTAAAAACGTTTGCTTCAGAGCTGACTAAGACTAGACAATAACAAACCAAAGTCAGGAGAACTTGTCCCAAGACACATTTCCCCCCTCTTGCCCTGCCTACCTATGTCCAATTACCCAACTAGATAGTGACTGGAGATCTTACGCACTCTTGAGTGACAACTCATTTTCATTGGCATCTACTCCATTATTGGGCTCATCCCCAATACATTTCTCATGCTACTTCCATTCCCTTCCATTGTTTAAAAACAATAAAAGTTCCAGACTTACCTCGGCAAGACACTTAATTTCTCAGGTCTCTTCCTAGTAGTGTGAAAGCCAGCAGCAAAACAAAAACAAATAAGGGGGAAAG
>NW_006201251.1:334091-335680 GCF_000334495.1 Tupaia belangeri chinensis
AGTCAATTTTCAACTTTCTTCTGAAACTTCAAAAGCTCATAGTCATCACAGTTGCAAAAACACAGACAAGCCTAAAGCCATTTCTTGAAATGATCCACCCCAAGCTACAGGAGAGAGAATTCACCTCCAATAAAGTTCCCCGCTTTCCCTAACTCTCTACTAGTCAATTCACAAACGTACAGCTAGGAGAATTTCCAGTCTGTGGCTCATGGCAAGAAAGCTCCCAAATTGAACAACGGCTGGGAAAACCAATGACCACCCCACCCCACCCCCCATCTAACACCCTCCTCAATGATCACCTTGCTCTCCAATTCCTTTTTCCACCTATTTTGTCGCAATACTAAAATGGATTTTCATCTTTAGAAAGTCAAAGAATGCACGTTCTTCCCATCACTTCACTGATCAAACCAGACCTATCCTCCAATTTTATCTTCACCCTGTCCCTTAACTAGCACACAATGAGATCAAACTATCCCCCTGGGGAGCCTCCATCACCTATCTACATTTCAAAAAGGAATGTTTTCTCTATATATGCATATTGGTCCCCTGCCTCGGAGCACTTAAAGAGCACTAGAAGGGTCTAGAAACATCAGCACCCATTTAATTAGCCTGGCTACTGAAATAGATGCCGTCCTGTCCTGGGTCCCTCCCTCAGACTTGCAGAGCCTCCACTTTAGCAAACAGGGGCTCCAATATAGCCCCATTTGTTTCCCCATCCTGGTATTGCTAATTGCCAAAAACTAGAAAAGTCCTTTATTCCTCTACACTTGGATGACAGCAGCCTCCCCATTTTCACCTCTTTTTGTAACCAGAAAAAACAAAAACGGAGTAGTAAGCTAGGAGCGTTTTGGAAGGAGTTTCAGTTGAACCCTCGTTCAACCCCAATTCTCCAAGCCCACATGACCAATCCCTTCTGTCCTTCCCACCCTATTAAAAGCTAAGGGCCTGGCAATTAACTGGCTGCAACTGATGCTGCTTAACTCTGCTTGCTCTTCCTTTCCACGGAGGAAAGGGAAACCCCCAAACCTCTATCACCCGTGCAGCTCCACTGTCCTATCTCCCACCCCGCTCCCCTTCCTCCCAAACTTTCCTCCCAGTCTTTCACTTTCTCCATTACCTCGTCACACCTCTACACTCTCTCCCTCAAAGCTCCGTTTTCTCCTTTTCCACCCCAATTCTCCCCACCCCGGCCCTTCCCCCTCCCACCTCCAATTTAACACTTCCAAACCCCCGCCCCCCCGCAACATCCTAAGTCCAATTTCCCGCCACAAGGCCCCTTTCCCTCCACACCCTCTGCCTCTCCCTCCGGCCCCTACCCCTTCGCCCCGGCCGGATCGCAGCTCCGCTCCCCACCTCGGCCTCTCTAATACCCCTGGCCCGGCCCGGTCTCGGCCCTTGTTTACGCCCCTCCCCATGCCCCGCTCCTCCGCCTCGACCCCTGCCCTCTCCCACAGTTGCCATCTCCCCTGCACGCCCCCCTCCGCTGCTCCCTTCCCCCACCTCGCAGCGTCCCGTCACCTCCCTCTCCTGAGGTTCTCAGGCTGGACGTCGCCACCGCCTCCCCCTCCACTTTCCTTCCCCCAGGCCTT
>NW_006201251.1:335841-341029 GCF_000334495.1 Tupaia belangeri chinensis
TCGAGACCATAGCGAGGCATGAGCCGGGGCAGCCATACTAAGTGAGGGCAGCCGGGCAGCGGCATTAAGCGAGGAGGGGCGAGCTTCACACTGGGAGCGGAAAATAGAGATCGGCAGCCATCTTGCTTTGGGGCAAACTGGCAACGCAGGTTTGGACGGCGGCTCGGCGGCGGTGGGAAGGACTGGGAGAGGGCAGCGTTCTCGGATAGGGAAACGTTGGCGGCGCCAGAGCGGGCGGGCGTCGGCTTAAAGAAACACCGAAACGCCGCCAGCCATGACGCGTAAGGGCGGAATAGCACGGCGGTCCCGTTGCCTCGCGAACTCGGGTGAAGGTTCACGATCTGATTTGACCTTTGTTCTGAGCTTCCTGGTAACCCGGACGTTCCGTAAATCCGGATTTGGAGCGGAGAGCGCTGCCCAGATCCCCTCTCGGAATTCTTTGAGCGTTTGACTTTTGAGCGCCCGTTTCCTGTAGGAAGTGTCGCCTGAGATGGATCGTGAGGGAGTTGGGGCGAGGGGACGGGGAGGGCCGCAGGTAGGTTCTGGAGTTCCCAGCAGCCTGGCATGGCTCAAGGACAAGGTAATCGATGAGGCTCGTGAGACAGGGAGGGACCAGCTCTTTGTTACTGCGTGGACTTAATTTTAAAGGCAACGAAGAGGTTTGAAAGGTCTCAGCAGAGCTGTGAACGGTTGTGCTTGCATTTTAGAATGATCACTGCCGGCAGTGTGAAGGGTGGGCTGGAGGTTACAAAGCCAGAAGCTCGGAGGCTAATTGGGAAGCTGTTACCCAGGCGAGGGATGATGGTGGTCTGTCCTTGTAGAAGGGGGACTGCGGATGGGGAGAAAATAATAGATTTAGTGGTATAACGGTTTTGGCTTGGGAAACTGCAGAGTAATGATGCCATGTTCTTTTTTTTAATTTGGAGAGAAAGTGAGTTTAGATGCTTGTGGGATGTTTACTAGGCAACCGAAAATCAGATTGTGTGGACTGGGAACTCGAAGGAAAGATTTGAGGTATGTGCCTCTGCATAGATGGCTCTTAAAGAGTGTGAAAACATAAAAGTGGCTAAGCTGGCCTAGAGAAAGCGATACTTGCATTTGAGGAAATGTGATGAAGGAAGGAAACAGAAAAGAGGACTCTAAAAGTGACAAATAAAAAGGAAAGAAGAAAACCAGGAGAGAAGTAGCAAGGACACTGGTGAAACTGCTAAGTGTAACAAGTAAGCTGTGGACTAAAATGTGTCCTTTGGATTTTGCAACAGCCAAGTCATTCATAGACATGGTAGGGTAGAAGCCAGATTGCACAGGGAAGGCACAGTGTATAAAAAACATTGCCATGGTGTTGACCGTAAAAAGAAAACTAGTGGTAGGATGTTCGTAGCATGTCGCATGAAGGAGAATTCCAAGAAGGGGAAGGAGTTTTAGGTGCCTATGGGACAGCTAGGTAGAGATTTCCTAATGGCAGTTGAATATGAGGATCTAAAATTTAGAGGGGCCAGCAGGTGGCATGGTGGTTAAGGCACTGGACTCCCAATGGCCCATGGCTGTAAAATCCCGAACATGGTGACTTGCTTTATAATTTTCCCTCTCTCTCTCTATTGCTCTCTTTTGAGTGCATGTACCCTAGAAAAATATTTTTAAATAATAATAATAAATAAAATTTAAAAACATAAAATTCAGGGCCAGCAGATGGCGTGGTGGTTAAGGCACTGGATTTCTGCATGGCCAGCTGCAGTTGGAGACCCAGACCTGGTGACTTCCTTTCTCACCTTCCTTTTCTCTCTCCCGCTCTCTGTTCAAATAAAAATAAATAAATAACAAAGAAAGAAATTAAATAAAACAATTCTTTTAAAAAAAATTTAGGGGAGAGGGCCAGATGGTGGTACAGTCTGCAAGACTGAACCATGTAGGAAGGTTCCTAGTTCAATTCCAGGAGACTTCTCTAAATGTGCCAGCATGTGATTGCCCGTGATCCAGGGCTGACTGGAGGCGGATCATGGATAGGATCCGAGTGCTGTTGTAGGTGTCTGTCTACCTGTCTCCCTCTCTGTCTGTTTCACTCATGTTAGAAATAAGTAAACTTTTTCTTTCTTTTTTTTTTTTTAAGTAAGCCATTGGGGCCAGCAGGTGGTGTAGTGGTTAAGGTGCTGCATTCCCACATGGCTTACCACAAGTCCTGCATCAGGCAGCTTGAAATTTACACCAGGCATGTGTGCATGCTTTGCCCAAAATCCTGAGAGGAGAGTGGAGGAGAAGGGATTGCATGCAGCATAGCCAACCTTCTCCCCCCTCTTCCCTCCCTACACTCCAGGGATGATTTTTCACTTTCCCTCTCTCTTTCTCTCTGGGGACCACAGGCATCCTATAGCAAAAACCTAAAAATAAAATAAAACATTTAAAATTGAAATTTAGAAGAAAAATAAATGGGGGGAGGAAGTACCGAAATATAAACATGGCACATTTCCACACACATTAAAACATTACAGACTTGGGGGACCAGCAGGTGGCGTGATGGTTAAGGTGCTGAATATTCCCACATGGCCGACCACAGTTCAAGTCCCAGAACTGGTGACTTGCTTTTCCACTTTCTCACTCTCTCGTCAAATTAAAATATATGAATGAATAAATGAAATTAAATAAAAGAATTTTTTTAAAAAAATTACAGGCTGCCATCACCTGCACAACCAGGGGTGGGTGGCTCTGGGTAAGAGAATAAACATAAAAATAAGCACACAAAGACACACAAGTAGAGAAAAGCAGGGATCAGGTGGTCCTGACTCCTGATGGAGGCAGCCTCATTCCCAAACCCTTTCCAGGTTTATTCTTTTAAAGGGAAGAAAGGTGGGGAAGAAGAAGTGGAATGCAAAAGCCAGTTGTTTTCAGATATTAATCGCCTGAAGATGTGAAGTCACCTCTGGTGCCATGTAGTCCTATGTAAGTTTTCTCTTATCTTCTCGGGCCTTTTCTGATGAACACACATGGCTTCCTTTAACCAATACTGCTTTGCAGTTTTGAGACATACAGCTAGAATATTCGTTAATGATGTTCATTTGGCCTTGCAAACAACAGCCCATAGAACCGTGTTTCTGCATGTGTTTAAAGGTCACCATTGTGTTTGTTCCTATTCAGGCCACTCCTTACAGCAGGCTGTCACTGTAGCCTAGTGGTTAAGGAAAGCTGAATCCCCTGTGGCCAACTGCATTTCAAGCCCCAGCTCTGGCAGCTTGAAAAACACGCCAGGCACTTGTTCCAGTGGGATGGGAAAATGGAGAAGAAGGGATTGCAGCATGACCGTGCCCCATTGAGAACTGCTTTCTCCCTCTCCCTATCCTTGTCTCTCTAGTGAGCATATGCACCCTGTGGCAATTTTTAAATAAATAAATAGCTATGAAGAGCAAGTCTGGGAGGGATGAGACACTTTTCATTTTAGATCCATCTTTACAATTTGAGTTTGTATTACTGTATATGTGTGTTACTTTTAAAGAAAATTACTTTTTGAAACTCCACTGATATGTAGGTCACAAATTCTAAAACATCAACATTTTAGTGGTAGATAAAGCCACAGATTTAGATAAGCTCCTCAGAGAAGAGTAAAAAAGCTAAAAGAATGCTCTGGGGAATTCCAACATTGAAGGTTGTTCTTTTTCAAAAAACAACTAGTTAGGAGGAACATAACTGGGAGATAATTATCACAGAATCAGAGAAAACAGTGTGTTTCAAGGGTGTAGAGGTTGTCCAAATGTCAGATGTCACCAGAGGCAGCTAATAGGAAAGGTGCTTTTAGCTCAAGACCCAGGTTTCTTGGAAGCTTGGTGCAAGGTCAAATCTTTTTTTTTTTTTTCGGAGAGGTTTTCACTATAGGGCACGTGCACTCGCCAGACAGAGACATAGATACAGAAAGCGAGAAATCACCCCCCAGGGGGGATGGTCACGCCGCAGTCCCTTCCCCCTTCTCCTCTCGGGATCTTGGGCATGCACGCACACGCGCCCAGCATGAGTTTTAAGCCACTGGGTCCGGGACATGAACCGCGGTCAACTACGTAGGAGTCCAGGAGTCCAGCGACATAGCGATTACACTAACTGCTGGTTCCCATGCAAGGTCAAATCTTGAGCCTTCCTCCAAGTATCGTTAGGCAGTCCAGCCCTTCTGCTGCATCATGGCGCCAGTTTCAGTGGGTCTTGAAGTTAACATCAGCCACCTGCAGTACCACCAATCAGTACACTCAGGAATGCTATCCTCTCCCAGTCCTTATGAAGGTCCTGAAGCTGCCATCAAGAAGAACCGATTTTTGCAAAATGGTGAATGTAAAGAATTGAAAATAGGAATGTAACTTAGAATTGATAAGGTCAATAACTAACATATTTCATGGGTTTTCATAAAACTGCCCAGGATGACTATAAGAGTTGGCACAGAGAAAATTTATTTTTCTATTTTTTAGAGATTTTTTGCTATAGGGTGTGTGTGCTTGCTAGAGAGACAGAAAGTGAGAAATGAACCACCGGGAGAATGGCCACATTGCAGTCCCTCCACAGGGTCTAGTCACACCACCATCCCTTTCCTCCAGCCCTCCAGCCTATTGGATCCTGGACACTTATGCATGCCAGGCATGTTTCAGACTGACCAGGCCAGAGGTTTGAACCACAGTCAGCAAGTGGAATCTGTTTGAGTAGTACATTACTGCTGCACTGTCCCGACCCAGGGGACAGTTGAACAGGTTTCCCAAGGGAAGGAGTGAGAGATAGGACGAATGATGCAGTGTTACAGCATGGAGAGGACGCAGTGTTACAACTCTTCAGGGTCCTCCGTTTATTGTGGGCAGCACGGAGATGACACTGTTACAACTCTTCAGGGTCATCCGGAAATGACACAGTGTCACAGCTCTTCAGGGTCCTCCAGAGACGATGTGGTGTTACAACTCTTCAAGGTCTTCAGGGTCATCTGGCGATTGTGGACCAGGGATCGTGATTATATACATGTTAGTGGGCAATGATTGGTTAAATGAAGGATTGTGGGAAGCTGCGCACCAGCGAGTCTGCTGAAGTTTCTCAGAGAGCAAACAATTACCATGATTGGTTCCCTTCCAAAAACCTGACCTTCGAAACCTTGCTCTGATTGATCACTAGAATCCCTCAAATTTGCATATCCTGCACCTCATGATTGGTCCAAAAGCAACCAATCATAACCCAC
>NW_006201251.1:341172-346497 GCF_000334495.1 Tupaia belangeri chinensis
CAGTCTCCAGACGACCCTGAAGATCCTGAAGAGCTGACACTGCATCGTCTCCAGACGACCTGGGAGACCCTGAAGAGCTGTAACACTACATCGTCTCCGGACGACCCTGAAGAGCTGTGATACCGCGTCGTCTCCGTGCTGCTCACAGTAGACGACGCGACCCTTAAGAGTTGTGACACTGCGTCGTCTCTGTGCTGTACCGTGCTGCCCACAATAAACAGACGACGCTGTCGTCTCCGTGCTGTAACACTACGCTGCTTGCCCCGGCTCTCACTCCTTCACTCAAGAAACCCGTTCGGCTGTCCCCCCGGGTCGGGACAAAGGATTGTAAAAGGTGGGTAATGATTGGTTGCTTTTGTGGACCAATGATGAGGTGCCGGTTATGCAAATCTGAGGGATTCTAAGTTCACCGATTTGCTATGGGAAGTGGCCAATAAGAGTATGGTTTTGAAGGTGAGGTTCTGAAGGGGAGCCAATCATGGCCTTTGGCATTGTGTAATTGTTTGCTCTCTGAGAAACTGGCGATATTCGCTGGTGTGCAGCCTCCCACACTGCACCATAGAGCAGCTTCTATTTTAGAAGGTTGAAAGGAAGAAGTATCTGTTGCCAAAAATTTCTACTCTACCTTAGCCCCTATGTCCCTTCTCCATGCACTGGAACTCTGTTCCCTTGTAAACAGCCTCCCCAACTCTTTCTCTTCAGAGTGCCCCTTATCTTTTCCTAGAAGAGTCATCAGTGCAAGGATAGCTGTGAAGTGTGGACTGGAGATGTGCCCCATGTGAGCACTCTAAAGAGACACAGGTACTACTTGGTTTTGAGTTTGCTATAGGGTGTGTGTTCTTGCTGGAGAGAGAAAAGAAAAGTGAGAACATAGGCCCCAGATGGGAATGCCCACTCCATAGTGTCTTCTCCTCATGGGATTTTGGGTGTTCATATACATGTGCCAAGCATATTTTTCAAGCCTCCTTGGTCTGGCTTGAACCACACAATCAGCCATGTGACACTCGGCACCTTAACCACCATGCCACCTGGCTGGTCCCATTTTATTTTTTAAGTATTTTTTAAAATAGGTTTTTGCTTTTGTAAATAATTTTTTATTTATTTATTTATTTATTTATTTATTTATTTATTTATTTAAATTTGCTATAGGGCATATACATTCACCAGAAAGAGACATAAAGGAAAGAAAGCAAGCCGCCAGGTCCAGAAATCTAACCACAGTCAGCCATGTGGAAGTCCAGTGCCTTAACCACCATGCCACTTGCAGACTATTATTATTATTTTAAATTTGCTTCAGGGCATGTGTACTCACGAGAGAGAGATGGGGGAGGATGATGGGGAAAGCAAGCTGCCAGGTCCAGGACTTGAACCACAGTTGGCCATGTCAGAGTCCAGAGCCTTAACTACTACTTGGTGGCCCCATCTTTTTTTCTTTTTAAGTTTTATTTATTTTTTAAATAATTTATTTTATTTATTTATTTTAATTTGACCAGAGAGAAACACACAGAGGGAAAATGAGAAAGCCCTCCGGGTCCAGGACTCGAACCATGATTGGCCATGTAAGAGTGCCCAGGGCCTTAACCACTATGCCACCTGCTTGTCCTCAAGTTTTATTTCTTTTATGAGAACAAGAGAAAGACTAGCACCCTCAACAGGGTCTCATGCCACAATATCCCTGCTCCTCTAGCATTCCCAGTCAGCCAGGATCCACAGGCATATAGAGGTAGACCAGGGAACAGAACCCACAATCTGTCATATAGATCCAGCTTCTCAGAGTAGGATAGTGTTCTCCATGACACCTAGCAATCATGGTACTGATGCTAGTTCCTGTGAACCTGCCTCCAAATCTAACTTAACCCAATTTAGAGAATTGAGAATGGAGAGCCAGTCCAGTGGTGGTAAAGGGAGCCAGCTCTCACATGGGCAACCACATTTCAAATCCCAGCCCCTGCAGCTTATAAAACACCGTAGGTTCATGTGTGCATGTGCCCGAGATCCCAACAGATGGACAAATGAAAGGACTGTGGCATAACCATGCCTCATTGGGGTGCTTCCTTCGCCCTTTCTCTCTAGATCAAGTCCACATGTCCTCTAGCAATAGAAAATAAAGGGGTGGGGGGGCAGTGAAGAGAATACCTACTGAGGCCTGCTTTCTCTAGTCATGATGCATCCTGTCCACTCATTGCAGCCTCTTTGCTCAGATGGAAAGCTAAAGGAAGGCCTGGGATTTGTCGTCATTAGGCCTTCCAAGTAATCCCTTTCCTTCTACAGGACTCGTGGACTCAGTCCTTTTCCCTGGAGCCGACCTTAACAGCCACATTTAACAAATTTCAAACACTGGGACAGTTGCTTGGTCAGCTGTTCCCAGGCCAGTTGGTGCATTTAGAGGAATGCTTTGTATTTTTTGTTTTCTTTTTTTGGAGAGGTTTTCTCGCTAGGGCACATGCGCTCACCAGAAAGACGGAGAAATCACCCCCTGGGGGGATGGCCACGCCGCAATCCCTTCTCCATTCTCCTCTCGGGATCTTGGGCACACATGCCTGGCGTGAGTCTAAGCCACCAGGTCCGGGACTCGAACCACGGTCGACTACATGGGAGTCCAGTGACACAGCCATTACACTAACTGCTGGTACCAGGAATGCTTTGTATTTGAAGAGCCCTGGAAGCTCACTCTTTCTACGTGAAGCCTTGAGATGAAAATGCCCATTAAGAGAGCTGAATGGGTTTCCTAAAGTGTAGTGGAATAATATGAGAGGTCTTCAAAAAGGTCATGGGAGGGTTGGATGAGGGCACAGCAGTAAAACTGGACACTGTGAGGCTAACCCACTTAGAAGGGTACTGGGTTCATATTCAGAAACCTCCCTAAGTATACTGTGCATGTACTTGTCCCTGATCCCAGGGCTAGTGAATGAGGCATGGGGTGAATCATGGCATCTAGACACTGTTGGTGATTGTTTCTCTTGCTCTTTTTCTCTCTTTCTCACTCATGAAAGAACTGAGTAAACTTACCAAACAAAGAGTTAGCAGGTAGCTTGGTGGTAAGGTACTGGATTCCACATGACTGACTAAAGTTCAAGTGTCAGGCCTAGTGATCTGCAAAACACACCAGGCATTATGTGTATGTGTGCCCAAAATTCTGAGAGGAAAATGGAGAAGAAAATATTGCAGCATGGCCATCACCCCTGAGGAGTGATTTCTCACCTCCTTACACCCCATGAATGCATATGCCCAATGGCAAAAAATTTATTTAAAAAAAAAAAAAGGCCAGCACTGTGGTGTAGTGTAGTGGTAATGTGCTACTCAAGAGAAGCCAGATCCCACATGGCAACTGTGGTTCAGATCCCCGGCCAGGTCAACCTGAAGCACACCGAGCAAATGCACAAGATCCAGGGCTAGAGGTCTGGAGAAAGAGGGTTATAGCATGACCAAATCCTGTGAAGTGTGCACCTCTCTCCACCCCGCCCCCTCTCTTTATAAATATCTTTAATGTGCAGGTACACACTCTATCATGAATAAAGAGGAAAACAGGGTTTTTTTACAGTTCATGAAAAATGCATATTATGAAAAAAAAAAAACAGGGCTGGCCTGTGGCGCGGTGGTTAAGGCACCTTGGTCTCACGTGGCTGACTACACAGTTCTAGTCCAAGACCCAGTGGCTTGGGAAACAGAGGAAAAAGAAAGAGAAATCACCTTCTACAAGGTGTGCCCAAAATCCTGAAAGGAAGGATAAACAGAGACGGGATTGCTGCATGAACATTCCCATGGGTGGTGGTGAGGGGGAGTGCTTCCTCATATCCCTCCCATTCCTCTTTATCTCCAGTGAGTACCTGTACCTTCCGGCAAAAAAAAAGTAAAATAAAATTTTTTTAACTACACAGGCCAGCATGTTGGCATGATGGTTGACAGTAGACTCCCAAATGGCCAACCACAGTTCAAGTCCTGGACATGGCAGCTTAGTTTCTCATTTTCCCTTTCTCTGGTCAAATTTAAAAATAAACGAATGAATTTAAATAAAATCATTCTTTAAAAGAAATAAGGACTTTTTCTCATACTTAAAAAAAATCTGAAATTTCCACTTTTTGGTCATCATGTTAGCTCTTCAGATAGCTACCATGTCCCTACTACATTTTTTTATAAGTTAACTATAGTACCAATTCAGAGTACAGTAGACCTCGCAATCACTGGAGAGAGACAGAGTGCCCTGCAGCGGGGATGGCCATACTGCTTTTCCTTCTCCAGTCTCCTCAGGATTTTGGACACAGGCACCTGCACACTCCTGGTGTGTTTTTACACCAGGTCAGGACTCAGACCATGAAGTCAGCTATATGAGATACAGCACCTTAACCACCATGCACCTGGCTGGCCCAAGACCAAGTTTTCACTCAACACTTTTACAATACAGCCAAGTCCCAACACATGAATTTTGGGAGAACAAACTATAGCAGGTACTTCCCAGTTCTGCCAGAAGTCTTTTCAAGCCACGCATTCTCTTAAAAAAAAGTCTGTGTCTTGCTAGTAGCCCCTTATTTCAAAAATACCCTCTTGACTCTTCAGACCCATTCTGATCTCTGTTTCCTGGCTGAGCCTTACCCTTGAACTTCAAACTGCCAGGATTCACCGACCTGAGTCTGCTCTAGTTCTTGGTTCTCCATTAACTCGGAGCTGCTCCAGTTACTCATTTCACTCAGGCAACATACTGGTCCCTCCTCATTTCAGTTAAGCTTCAAACCTTGCTGTAAACTTTTGGGTAGAATTCTCAGTTGCTAAATTCTAATAATCTACTGTCCAAATCTCCCCAACCTGTCACTTTCCTTCATTCCCCAGCTTGACCCCTACTGACTGGGTAAGTTCCTTAACCTCTCTAAGCTTGTTTCCTCATCTGTAAAAGGAGGAGTACAACCTCAGAAATTCCATTTGTTGTTATTATTATTATTAATTTGACCAGACAGAAAACGAGAAATGGAAAGCAAGAAAGCAAGCCGCCAGGTTCAGGGCTCAAACCATGGTCAGCCATGTGGGAATCCAGTGCCTTTAACCACCACGCCACCTGCCAGCCCCCTTCTCTAGTCAAAATTAAAATGAATGAATGAATGAAATCTTAAAAGTAAATAGATAGTGTGTATAGGCCAGCCAGTGGCATGGTAGTTAAGGCAGCTGGATCCCACATGGCCCCCTGAGTAGTTTGAGTCCAGATCCAGCCATCTTGTATGTGTACACGCCCAAACTCCTGAGAGGACAATGGAGTGGGAGGAATTGCCAAGTGGCTGTGCCTCCTGGGGGATGCTTCCCCTCTCTCTCTCCCCCCCCTCTCGCTCTCCCTCCCTC
>NW_006201251.1:346553-351834 GCF_000334495.1 Tupaia belangeri chinensis
TCGCCCTCCCCCCCCCGCTCTCTCCCCCTCTCTCTCCCTCTCCCTTTCTCTCCCTCTCTCTTTCTCTCTCTCACTCAGTCACTCTCCAGCAAGCACATACACCCCATAGCAAATTAAAAAAAAAAAGAGCCAGTAGGTAGTGTAGTCATTAAGGTGTTGGATTCTCACGTGGCCAAATGCAGGCCTGACACCCTTAAAATCATGCTGGGCGTGTGTGCGTGCAAGCCTAAAATCCAAGGAGGAAAATGGAAGAGAAGAAATTGCAGTATAGCCATCCCTGCTGTAGAGTGATTTCTCACTTTCGCTCGCTCGCCCACTCTCCTCCCTCTGGCAGGTGCATGCACCCTATGGCAGAAACCTAAGAGGAAAAGAAGTACATATGAAGTGTTGCCATAAGGCCTAGTACTCTATAAATGTTACCTAATATTTATTATTGTATTACATATAAGGAGACTTCAGAAAGTTTATGGAAGGCCAGCTGATGGCACAATGGTAATGCAACCGGACCCACATGGGGAAGGTCCTGAGTTTCATCCTAGGACCTCCCTGAGCACACATGGACTGATGATCCGGAGCTGGCTGACACGGGGTGGATTATAATGTGAAGACCTTACTGGGGTGGGGCCTGTCTCTTTCTTCCTCTCTCTCATTCATGAAAGAAATAACTTTTTAAGTGTAGAAAAATGGAATTGAAGTATGAGTTTATTTTGGTGGTAAAAAAATTTCTGAAACCCATGCATAACTTTTTTTTAAAAGAATTATTTTCTTTACCTTTATTTATTTATTTATTCATTTATTCATTTATTTATTTTTTTGGAGAGGTTTTTTTTTTTTTTTCGCTATAGGGCGCGTGCGCTCGCCAGACAGACAGAGAGAGACATAGAGACAGAAAGCGAGAAATCACCCCCCAGGGGGGATGGTCACGCCGCAATCCCTTCTCCTCCATTCTCCTCTCGGGATCTTGGGCACGTACGCACACGTGCCCGGCGTGAGTTTTAAGCCACCGGGTCCGGGACACGAACCGCGGTCGACTACGTGGGAGTCCAGCGACATAGCCATTACGCTAACTGCTGGTTCCCTCATTTATTTATTTTAATTTGACCAGAGAGGGACAGAGAGAGAGAGAGGGAGAGAGAAAAGGAAAGTGAGAAAGCAAACCACCAGAACCGGAACTCAAACCGTGATTGGCCATGTGGGAGCCCAGCACCCTTATCAACCACACCACTTGCCAGCCCCATGCATCTTTTATCGTGTGTTTTCTGTGAACTTTTTGAAGACGCCCTTATATATCACAAGCTTCCCCAAGTTTTAAGAATTCTGAAGACACAGGAACCAGCAGTTAGCGTAATGGCTATGTCGCTGGACTCCCATGTAGTCTACCGCGGTTCGTGTCCCGGACCCGGTGGCTTGAAACTCACGCCAGGCGCATGTGCGTGCATGCCCAGGATCCCAAGAGGAGAATGGAGGAGAAGGGATTGCGGCGTGACCATCCCCTCTGGGGGGTGATTTCTCGCTTTCTGTCTCTCTGTCTGTCTGTCTGTCTGTCTGGCGAGCGCACGAGCCCTATAGCAAAAACCTCTCAAAAAAAAAAAAAGAATTCTGAAGACTAATCGGCCAGTCAGTAGAATGGTGGTTAAGGGCACTGATCTTCCACATGGCTGACTATAGTTCGCGTCCTGGACCTGGCAGTTTGCTTTCCCACTTTCCGTCTCTTTCACTCTTCCCTCTCTGGTCAAATTTTTAAAAAATAGTAAAATAAGTAAATAAAGTTAAATAAAATAATTCTTTTAACAATTCTTAAAAATAAAAAAGAATTCTGTAGACTCTTTATTAGTGACTATCTGCTGCACCTGTGGGAAAGACTTTTTCCAAGTCACTGATTATTCTAAAGGCCAATACAAAAAACAACCAGCCCTGTCTCACCAACCCCACCAACTAATTGGGGGATTAATTTTTCTTTGATTGGTTATTCAATTAAGTCAAAACACTTTTCTATTATTTTATTTCATTTTATTTATTCATTCATTTATTTTGACCAGAAAGAGAGAGAAAGTGAGGAAGCAAGTCACCAGATCCAGGACTCGAACTGTGGTCAGCCATGCAGGAGTGTCCAGTGCCTCAATCACCATGCCACCTGCTGGTCCCTACGTCAAAACACTTTGATTATAGTAGATTCCTCTCTACTCTTTTTTTAAAACAGCATACGAGAGAACATAAGTTTTTTCTGAAAACAAGATACACTGCCTCTGTGATGTTCTAATCTGTAAATCTAGTAACACTGGCGAGAAAGGAAAGCCGTTTATTTAATACATGTTCAGCACTCATTAATGTCAGGTACTGCAGTAAGAATACAGAATAAGATACATAGTGGTAAACGAAATGGCTAGCAGTAAAATGTGACACTCTGCAAGGCTGCCCCACATGGGAAGGATCTGGGTTCTCACCTAGAGACCTCACTAAGTATGTCTGGTACATGTGGGCCATGATCAGGGACTGGCTGAAGCTGGGGGTAAATCACAACTCAAGACCCTATTGGGGATGCTGTGTCTCTGTCTTCTACTCATGGAAGAATAAGTAAAAAAGATGCACAGTGGTGAACAGACATGGTCTACATGGAGCTCACCATTTACATGGGAAGATAGGCACTGAAGAAATAAAACCACAATTATATCATTTCAAATTGAGATAGGTATTAAGAAGGATGGGACCACCAGTTGGTATAATGGCTATGTCGCTGGACTCCCATGTAGTGGACTGCGGTTCGTGTCCAGGACCCTGTGACTTAAACTCACGCTAGGCGCCTGTGTGTGTGTGCCCAAGATCCTGAGAGGAGAATGGAGAAGGGATTGCAGCATGGCCATCCCCGCTGGGGGGTGATTTCTCGCTTTCTGTCTTTCTGTCTCTTTCTGTCTTTCTGGTGAGCACATACGCCCTATAGCAAAAACCTCTTTTAAAAAAAAGTTCAATGTTTTAGTTTTTTTAAGTTTTTTAAGCGGGTCACATGTGCTTACTAGAGTTATAGAGGATAAGTGACAAAGCTCCCCCAGCGGGGTTGGCCACATCATGGTCCCTTCTCTTGGGATTTGGAGTGCACATGCACCTGTGTGTTTTTCTCTTTTTTTTTAAAGAACTATTTATTTCGTTTTATTTACTAATTCATTTATTTTAATTTGACCAGAGAAAGACACAGAAAGAGAGAGAGAGAGGAAGTGAGAAAGCAGTGTTTTTCAAGCTGCCAGGTCCAAGACTCAAACGCTATAGTTAGCCATGTGGGAACTAGTGCTTTAACCACTATGCCACCTGCTGGCCTTGTATAATGTTGTATGAGCTAGTGACTTAAATGTTCAGTTTCAGTGAAGAAGACTGAGTACTCTAACCTGTGTGCTCGCCAGAAAGAGAGAGACAGACAAGACAGAAAGTGCAGTTTGAGTCCTGGACCTGGTGGCTTAAACTCACGCTGGGTGCTTGTGTGCCCAGATCCCAAGAGGAGGAGGAGTGATTTTGGCCATCGTGGTGATTAAGGACACTGGACTCCCACATGGCTGACCGTGGTTCAAGTCCCAGATCCAGCAGCTTGCTTCCTCAATTTCCCTCTCTCACTCTGTCCTTCTCTGGTCAAATTAAATAAGTAAATAAATAAAGTTAAATAAAATAATTATTTTTAAAAAGTGGGTAATGCCCTATGAATAGACAAATTGAGAATTGAATAGAAGGTCCACAGATAGACCCACATACATATGGAAATTTTGTATGTATTTCTAAAGGCATCATATTTTTTTAAGAAGTTTTTTAACTATAGGGCGCATGTGCTCGCCAGAAGGAGAGAGACAGACAGAAAGCGAGAAATCACCCCCGAAGGGGGATGGCCACGCCGCAATCCCTTCTCCTCCATCCTCCTCTCAGGATCTTGGGCACATATGCAAACGTGCCCAGCCTAAGTTTAAGCCACCGGGTCCAGGACTTGAACCACGGTCAGTTACATGGGAGTCCAGCGACATAGCCATTATACCAACTGCTTGTCCCAAGGCTTCATATTTAATCACTGGAAAGAATACATTATTTAACAAATGATGTTGGGACATCAAAATAGTCATCTAGACAAAAAATATTGGATCTCTATAACATACCCTTCACCAAAGCTAACTCCAGACGGATAATTAGTGAAAATTTGTAATTAGTTTAAGATGGTAGGAGCCTTCAAAAACAAGGTTACAGGGGCTGGCAGGTGGCATGGTGGTTAAAGGCGCTAGACTCCCACATGGCCGACTGCAGTTCGCGTCCCCAACCTGGTGACTTGCTTTTTCACTTCTCTCTCTCTCTCTGATCACACTGGAAAATAATAATAATAATTAAATAAAAATTATTTAAAAACAAAAACAACATAAGGTTACAAAAAGGTTGAAAGTAAAACAGGAACCAGCAGATGGTGAGGTGGTTAAAGGCACTGGATTTGCACATGGCCAACCACCATATAAGTCCCAGACCTAGCGGCTTACTTTCTCGCTTTCCCTTTCTCTCTCTATCTCTTTCGCTTCCTCTCTCATCAAATTAGAAAAATAATAATAGTAACAAATGGAATTAAATAATTCTTTTAAAAAAGAAAAAAAAAGTAGAACACAAAGGAAGAGATAAATAACATAAAGATTGACAACAGTGGCCCAGCCTCTGTTTCAATCAGCAAATATTCCAGAACTGCAGCACTGGAAACCACATGGCCATCCCAGTCTGGTTGACCTGAAACTCCCCTTGAGCACACACCCAAGATACTGATGAGCTAGAGCTGGAGCTGAACAGCTTTGGAAAGGGAATTGCAGCATGACCCTCATAAGGATGTTCTCTCTCTCTCTCATGCACTCTCAGTCATAAATAAAATAAACTTTAAAAAAGATGTAGGAACCAGCAGGTGATGTGGTGGTTAAGGCCCTGGACTCCCATGTGGCCAACTGCAGTTTGAATCCCAAACCTGGTGGCTTGCTTTCTCACTTTCCCCCTCTCTCTCTCTTTGTATCTCTGGTAGCTTGCTTTTTCACTTTCCCCCCCTCTCTCTTTGTATCTCTCTGGTCAAGTTAAAACTAATAACAATAATAGTAATTAATTATGTTACATTATGAGACCAGCAGTTGGCGTAATAGCTATGTCACTAGACTCCCGTGTAGTTGACCACATTTTGAGTCCCGGATTCGGTGGCTTAAACTCACGCCGGGCGTGTGTGCGTGCGTGCCCAAGATCCCGAGAGGAGAATGGAGGAGAAGGGATTGCGGCGTGGCCATCCCCACTGTGG
>NW_006201251.1:351890-352473 GCF_000334495.1 Tupaia belangeri chinensis
CCCCCACCCCCAATAAAAAAAAAACCCACAAAAAAAAAAAAAAAAAAAAAAAAAAAAACACAGGACGTGTGTTCGTGCCTGCCCAAAGGTCTTGAAAGGAGAATGGAGGAGAAGGGATTGTGGCGTGGCCATCCCCGCTGGGGAGTGATTTTTCACTTCCTTCCTTTCTGTTTCTCTCAGTTTCTCTGGTGAGTGCATACGCCCTATAGCAAAAAACCTCTTAAAAAGAAATGTTTGATTCAATTAAATAATTATATATTTTTTAAAATGTGAGCCAGCCTGTGGTGTGCTGGTTAAAGTACTCCCACATGGCTGAGTATGCGGTTCAAATCCTGGCCCTTGTGACTTGAAAAACATGCTGGGTGTGTATGTGTGTGCCTAGAATCCTTAGAGAATGGAGGTAAAGGGATTACTAACCCCTTGAGGGGTGTATTCTCACTTTCCCTCTTTCTATCTGGCAAGCGCATGAACCTATGGCAAAAAAAAAAAAAAAAAAATTTAAGAAAAACCAGGCCTGGGACCCAGCAGGGGGCATGGGGGTTAAGGCACTGGACACCCCCATATGGCTTTTCAGGGTTCAAAT
>NW_006201251.1:352780-363740 GCF_000334495.1 Tupaia belangeri chinensis
GCGCCCTATAGCAAAAAACCTCTCCAAAAAAATAAAATTAAAGAAATAAATAAATAATCATTTAAAAAAAAAACAGGACTAGCAAATGGCGCGGTAGTTAAGGCAGTGGACTCCCACCTGGCCAACTGTGATTCAAGTCCCAGATCTGGCAGCTTGAAACATACCAGGCACATGTGCATCCATACCCAAAAATCTCAGAAGGAGAATGGAGAAGGGATTGTGACGTGGCCATCTTCCCTGGGGAAGTGATTTCTTACTTTCTGTCTCACTGTCTCTCAGGCAAATGCATGTGCCCTATGGCAAAAACCTTGAAAGGAAGGAAGGAAGGAAGGAAGAAAAATAAATCAGGGACCAGCAGGTGGCATGGTATATAAGGTGCTGGACACTCCCACATGGTTCGAGCCTGGTCCTGGTGGCATGCTTTCTCACTTTCTTTCTCACTCTCTCTCTGTCTCTCTTTCTGTTCAAATTTAAATAAGTGAATAAATAAATAAAATTAATAATTATTAAAAGAAAAGAAAGATAAATCAAAAGGAAATTATATGGGAACCAGCAGTTAGCGTAATGGCTATGTCGCTGGACTCCCACGTAGTCGACCGCGGTTCGTGTCCCGGACCCGGTGGCTTAAAACTCACGCCGGGCGCGTGTGCGTGCGTGCCCAAGATCCCGAGAGGAGAATGGAGGAGAAGGGATTGCGGCGTGACCATGCCCCCTGGGGGGTGATTTCTCGCTTTCTGTCTTTATGTCTCTCTCTGTCTGGCGAGCACACGCGCCCTACAGTGAAAATCTCTCCAAAAAAAAAAAAAAAAAGGAAATTATATCAATATTAGATATAGTTGAGGGGAGCAAAAAAGAATTACTTGAAAAAAAATTTTAAAGTGTTTCATATCTAGACCAGCAGTTAGCGTAATGGCTATGTTGCTGGACTCCCATGTAGTCAACTGTGGTTCGAGTCCCGGACCCAGTGGCTTAAATTCACACCAGGTGTGTGTGCGTGCATACCCAAGATCCTGAGAGGAGAATGGAAGAAAAGAGATTGTGACATGGCCATTTCCCCTGGGGGGTGATTTCTTGCTTTCTATCTCTCTGTCTCTCTCTGTCCTTCTGGAGAGTGCACATGTCCTGTGGGAGGCTGCGCACCAGCGAGTCTGCCGAGGTTTCTCAGAGAGCAAACAATTGCCATGATTGGTTCCCTTCCAAAAACCTGACCTTCGAAACCTTGCTCTGATTGGCTACTAGAATCCCTCAGATTTGCATATCTGGCACCTCATGATTGGTCCAAAAGCAACCAATCATAACTAACCTTTTACAACCAATCACGGCCCACTAGCGTGTATATAACCACGATGCCTGGCCCACAGTAGCCAGACGACCACCAGGAAAATGACACAGATGACCAGGAAGACGACCCTGGAGAACCTGAAGAGTTGAAACACCACACAGTCTCCAGACGACCCTGAAGACCCTGAAGAGCTGTAACACTACATCGTTTCTGGACGACCCTGGAAAGCTGTGACACTGCGTCGTCTCCGTGCTGCTCACAATAGACGACGCAGCCCTGAAGAGTTGTAACACTGCATCGTCTCCGTGCTGTACCTTGCTGCCCACAATAAACAGACAACACTGAAGACACTGTGTCGTGTCCATGCTGTAACACTACGCCGCTTGTCCTGGCTCTCACTACTTCACTCAGGAAACCTGTTCGACTGTCCCCCCAGGGCGGGACAGGTAGGGAAAAAAAAGGCATTTCTTATCAATAAGTTCAATTTACCAGGAAATTAAGACAATTCTGAATTTGTGTGTATTTAATATTATATATAGATGCTCAAATTATATAGAACAAGGAAGAATAGATCATTCATGAACATAGTAGGAGATGTAACACACCTCTCATGTTAACTCATAGCACATAACTCTTTCAGAACTGGTAAATCAAAAAAATCAGTAACAATATAAAAAATTTAAAATATACAAGCAGCAAATTTGACTCAACAAAAATATGTAGTCCACTATATCCAACTACTGTAAATTACCAATTATTATTTAAATATTTTAATTGCATTTGTTTATGTTTGCTGGAAGACACGTGTGCTTGCTGGACAGAGAGGCAAAAGCACCACTCCCCCCCTTGGAGCTTAGTCATGTTGCAATCCTTTCTCCATCTCTCCCTCCTTTTAGGGTTTTGGACCCAAATACATATGCACTCAGCATATTTCTCAAGTCTCAAGCCCCCATGTCCAGCACTCGAACTACACAGTTGGCCAGGTGGGATCTGGCTGAAGCAATTGCTAGGCTAAGGAGTTGGCCCACAAATTATTTTCGGGCAAACTTGTAACACTTTTTTTTTTTTTTTTTTTGGAGAGGTTTTCGCTATAGGGCACGTGCGCTCGCCAGACAGACAGAGAGTGACGTAGAGACAGAAAGCAAGAAATCACCCCCAAGGGGGGGATGGCCACGCTGCAGTCCCTTGTCCTCCGTTCTCCTCTTGAGATCTTGGGCATGCACGCGCATGCACATGGGCCCGGCGTGAGTTTGAAGCCACCGGGTCCGGGACGCGAACCGCGGTTGACTACATGGGAGTCCAGCGACATAGCCATTACACTAACTGCTGGTCCCACTTGTGACACTTTTAAAACTGGCCAGGTTGTGTTATAAAATCAGTTTCAACATATTTCAAAGGATGGGAATTATTCAAAATGTATTTATTCTCCATACTGCAGTTAAGCTAAAAATCAGTAACACAAAGGTAACTGCAAAGTCCCTGTATTAAGAAGTTAAGAAATATACTTCTCAATAACCCAAAAATAAAATCATAAAATCACAATTGGAGTAAGAAAATAGTTTGAACTAAGTGAAAATTTAAAATACCACACACCAGGCCAGCAGCAGGTAGCATGGTGGTTAAGACACTGGATTCCTCATGGCCATTTCCATGGTTCAGATACCAAACTCGTGGCCTGAAAACACACTGTGTGTGTGTGTGTGTGTGTGTGTGTGTATGCTCCAAATCCTAAGAGAATAGAGAAGAGATTGTGGTATGTCCATCACCTTCTCACTCTCTTTTTCTAGCCAGTGTACATGCCCTATGGCATGAAAAAAAAGAAAAAACCTTATGGGATTTGGCTAAAGCAGTTTTTAGAGAGTGGTCTTGAGGACATATTCATGGAAATAAGAAAAGTTGAAAATTCATGAGTTTTACCTCTAGCTTAAGAACCTACAATAGGGGCCACCAAGTGGCATGGTGGTTGAAGTGCTAGAGTCCCACATGGCCAACCATGACTCAAATCCTGGACCAACGTGGCTTGCTTTTTCACTTTTCCTCTCTTCTCCCGCTCTCTCTCTCTTTCTCAGTCAATCTCTCACCTCTAGTGAGCACAAGTGCCCTGCAAATTTAAAAAAAAAAAAAAAAAACAAACAAACAAAAAAAAACCTACAATAGTAAATTAACCTAAAGAAAGTTAGTGTGCACATAGTCTGAAAGGATTTGTACTTGATAGTAGTTTATATGTTTTAATTCTTGGGGTAGGATTTTGAGTTTTTATTCTTCTTTATTATTTAACCTAGAACAAAGAATAAATCTATTTTTATTTTGGCAGGGAGAAGTAATAGCAATATTTTAAAAAGGGGGGGGCTGGTAGGTGGTGTGGTGGTTGAGGTGTTGGACTCCCACATGGCCAACCACAGTTCAAGTCCTGGACCTGTGGCTTGCTTTCTCACTTTCTCTCTCCCTCTCTCTGTCTCTCTGGTCAAATATGATAACAATAATAAATTAAATAAATTAAATAAATAATTCTTTAAAAAAAAAAAAAAGACTCAATTATTGAGCCAGAAGGTGACATAGTGGTTAAGGCACTGGATCCTCTATGGCTGATTCTGAGGTTTGAGTCCTGGACTAGAAGGCTTGAAGAAAACACCAGGAGCACGTGTGTGCATGCCCAAAATTCCAAGAGGAGAATGGAGGAGGAAGGATTATGATGTGGTCATCCCCCCTCAGGGTGCTTTCTCATTTTTCTTCTCTTTATCTCTTTCTTTGTCTCCAGCAAGCACATATACCCTATAACAAAAATGTTTTAAAATAAATGTGGTTAAATATACTGTGAACAAAAGCAAAGAAAAATGACAAACTGAGAAATACAAATCAATACTAAACAAATGAAAAGATATTCAACCTTACTCATACCGAGAGCAGTGGACAGTAAAATTGTCTTGAGATACTATTTCAGTAATGGAATTGGCAAAAACACTCTGATTTGATCTTGGGGAAAATATCCTAGTTCAGACATCACTGAAGGTAATACAGATTTTTAACTTTGGGGGCCAGGTGGTGTTGCAGTGATAAAACACAGCACTCTGAGGCAGTACCACATGGGAAGGTTCCGAGTTCATATCTGGAGACCTCCCTGTGTATCCCCCTCCCTGTATACAGGACACATGATTCAGGGCTGGCTGAAGGCCAGGGGTAGATAGTGCTGAAACCCTGCTGGGGTGTTCTCTCTTGCTCGCTCATGGAAGAAATAAATAAAATTTAGAAACAGTTTGGTAACCTTGGGCCAGCAGGTGGTGTGGTGGTTGAGGCACTGGACTCCCACACAGTTAACTACAGTTCAAGTCCTGGACCTGGCAACCTACTTTCTTTCTCTCTCTCTCTCTGTCTCTCTGTCTCTCTTTCTCTTTCTCTCTCAAGCATGCATGCCCTATAGCAAATTTAAAAATAATAATAATGGGGCTAGCAGGTGGCGTGGTGCTTGAAGGTGCTGGACTCCTACATGGCTGATGTGGTTCAAGTCCCGGAACTAGTGGCTTGCTTCCTCACCTTCCCTCTCTGTCTTTCTGTCTCTGAGCAAAACTGGAAAAGAAGAAGAAATAAAGTTGAATAAAATAATTCTTTAAAAATATTAATAAGTGGGAACCAGCAGTTAGCATAATGGCTATGTCACTGGACTCCCACGTAGTTGACTGCGGTTCGCGTCCCGGACCCGGTGGCTTAAAACTCATGCCAGGCGTGTGTGTGTGCGTGCCCAAGATCCCGAGAGGAGAAAGGAAGAGAAGGGATTGCAGTATGACCATCCCCCCGGGGGGTGATTTCTCGCTTTCTGTCTCTATGTCTCTGTCTGTCAGTCTGTCAAGCACACGCGCCCTATAGCAAAAACCTCTCAAAAAAAAAAAAATCCTCTGACCTACCTTGTCTGAAATTAAATAAGATCCTCATTCCAGAGGGATCCTGACCCATTCCTAGGAGGAAAGAATGCTACACAAAAAGGCAAGAAGAATCTACACAGACAAGCCTTGCTCTATTTCCCCATTCAGTTTATTTTTATTAGCTCATACCATTTTTGTCCAGTTACATTTCTATGTGATGGCTCTGCTTCATTAAACCTAAACAAAATCAGATAGCTTCACTTGTATCTTTGGATTTTCAATATGAAGGTTTCTCTGTACATAATGTATATGCTAAATAAATGTGTATGACTTTTCTCTTACTAATCTGCCTATTGTCGATGTTTTTTAAATTTTTTTTGCATTCAATCACTGTGTATCTAAAGAATTTTCCCATCCTGAATACTATGTATATTGGTTAAGTCAAAGATCTGTCAGTGATTTTCAGTAACCGTCAGAAGGCAAATTCCTTTGTTCTTGCACTTATGATAGAAACAGCCTTTTGTTTCATTTTATCAGGACCAGCAGGTGGTATGGTGGTTAAGGCGCTGGACTCCAGTGTGGCCAATTACAATTCAAGTCCCGGACCTGGAGGCTTGCTTTCCTAATCTCCCTTTATCTCTCTCTGGTCAAGTTAAACAATAATGATGATAATAAATGAAACAAAATAATTATTTTAAAGAAATTATTATTGTTATTATTTAATTTCATCAGAGAACAACAAAGGGAAAGTGAGAAAGCAAGTCACCAGGTCTGGGACTCAAACTGCAGTCAGCCATGTGAGTAATCTAGTGCCCCAACCACCAAACCACCTGCTGGTCATAAGACAGTCTTTTGTATTACACATATTGTGAAATCTGCTTTACTAAGGGGTCTAATAAAGTGAGTTTCCAAAACACTGAAACAAAACTAACATGCAGCTTTTTTCTTTCTTCATGATAGAGTGTATCCACACAAGAATGAGAAAAAAAAGTGATGACCACCCTCTACAGTTTGGTCACACTACAATCCCATTCCTCCAGTCCCTCAACCCAGCTAATCTTGGGCACTAATGCACATGTCACATTTCAAACTGAGTGGGTGGAGATCTGAACCATGGTGGCCATATGGGGATGTGGCTTTTTAAAAATTTATTTAAGTTTTTGCTATAGGGCATGTGTGCTCACTGGAGAGAGACGAAGAGAGAGGGAAAGTGAGAAGTCACCCTAATGGAGGACAGCCACACCACAATTCCTTCTCTATTTTCCTCCCAGGATTTTGGGCATGCATGCACCCAGGCCTGGCATAATTTTCAAGCCACCAGGTCTAGGACTGAAACTGCAAATTAGCTTTGGGAGATCCAGCTGCCTTAATCTCCATGCCACCTGCTGGCCTGGGGTGTAGCATTTCTTGAGCAGTGCATTACCACTGCACCAGAGTCACCCCAGTATGCAGCTTTAAAGAAACAGTTTTGCTAGTACTTACTTTATGTATCAACATATGCATTTATTTTTTAAATGTTGATTGAAAGGGCCAAAAGGTAGTATGGTGGTTGAGGTGCTGGACTCTCACACAGGCAACCAGAGTTCAAGTCCCAAGTTTAGCAGCTTGAAAATCATGCCAGCACGATTATTGTGCCCAAAATCTCAAGAGAAGAATGGAGGAGAAAAGATTTTGGTGAGGCTATACCTCCTGGGGGGGTGATTTCTCACTCTCCCTCTCTCTGCCTCTTTTTGGTGAAAGCATGCACACTATAGAAAAAAAAACTTAAAAAAAAAAAAAAAGTTGTTTAAACACTTTGCCAGGACCCACTCAGCAAAACGTGTTTCGAGTGCTGAGTGGAGGACTGTGGATTAGAATTAAACATAAAAGTAAACACAAAGACATACAAGTATAGAAAACCGAGGATCAGGTGGGCCCAACTTCTCTGGTGGAGAAAGCCATAACCCCAAACTGGCCTCAGGTTTATTATTTTATAGGGTAAAAAATGGGAGAAGAGGAAATGGAATGAAGAGCTCGCTGTTTTCCAGTGTTAATCATGTGATAATGTGAAAATGACTGGTGCCCTGTGGTTTCTCTGATCTTTTGGGGCAAAATCTGAATAACATACGTGGCTTCCTTAGACAGATACTGCTTTGCTTAGACAGATACAGATTGCACAGCTAGCCTATTCACATGCAAATGCTTCCCTTGCTATGCAAATGAAGCTCATATTTCTACATGTGTCTGAAGGTTACCATGTTTGTTCAGAATGGCCGTTCTCCACACGTTTTAATCTCTGTCAGGCACTGTATTAAGTTTTAGAAATATGGTATTGATGGCTGGCCCCATGGAGTAGTAGTAAAGGAAGCTGGATCCCACATGGTTGACTGCCTTTTGAATCCTGGCCCCACCAGCTTGAGAAACACATGGAATGCTTGTGGATACACAGTAAAAATTCCAATAGGATGGAGAAATGGAGAAGGGATTGCAACATGACTATGACTCATTAGGGGATTCTTTCTCTCCCTCTCTGTCTGTCTCTCTGATGAGTACACATGGCCTCTAGCAAATTTTTTAAAAAGTGAATGAATGAATTTTTTAAAATGTGGTTAAGATGCTGGATTTTCACATTGCCAACTGTGGTTCAAGCCCCAGACTCAGCAGCTTGAAAGTCACTACAAATAAATGGATGGATGGATGAATGGATAGATAGATAGATAGATAAATTTTTTTAATTAATAAGAATAGGGCCAGCAGTTGGCCTAATGGCTATGTCACTGGACTCCCAAGCAGTTGACCGCAGTTCGAGTCCTGGACCCAATGGCTTAAACTCACGCCGAGTGTGTGTGTGTTTGCATGTGCATGATCCTGAAAGAATGGAGAAGGGACTGGGGCTTGGCCACAGGGTGATTTTTTTGCTTTCTGTCTGTCTGTCTGTCTCTCTCTCTCTGTCTTTTTGGTGAGCACACACACCAAGAGCAAAATATTCTCTACCAAAAAAAAAAATTAACAAGATAGATACACAATTTCTATTATGACTGAGCGTCCAGGCTATCAAGACAATTAAACAATAAAATGCGATGGATGGTTATCATAGGTAAAGTATTCTCAGGACTAGAGGTCTTTTTTTTTTTTTTTTTGAGAGGTTTTTTTGTTTTTGTTTTTGTTTTCTTTTGCTATAGGGCGTGTGCGCTCACCAGACAGAGAGAGACAGAGAGACAGAAAGTGAGAAATCACACCCCAGGGGGGATGGCCACACCGCAATCCCTTCTCCTCCATTCTCCCCCCAGGATCTTGGGCACGCACGCACACGCGCCCAGCGTGAGTCCAAGCCCTCGGGTCCGGGACTCGAACTGTGGTCGACTACATGGGAGTCCAGTGACATAGCCATTATACGCTAACTGCTGGTCCCAGGGCTAGAGTTCTTCTACCTGCACTTGAACAAGAGCAGCTCTGCATTGATTACTTTTTTTTTTAATAATTATTTTTATTTAATTTAACTCTTATTTATTTATTTATACTTACATACATACATACATACCAGAGAGAAAGAGAGAGGGAAAGTGAGAAAGCAAGCTGCCAGGTCTGGGACTCAAATAGCAGTCAGCCATGTGGGAGTCCAGTGCCACCTTAACCACCACAGCACCTGTCAGCTCCAATCATTAGAGATGTTTACTATACAGTGTGTGTATTCAATGGAGAGACAGACAGAAAACGAAAAATCACCCACTGGGGGGACGGCCATGCTGCAATCCCTTCTTCTCTATTCTCCTCTTGGGATCTTGGGCATTGCTTAGCATGAGTTTTAAGCCACTGAGTCCAGGACCTGAACTGCAGTCAACTATGTGGGAATCCAGCGATGTAACCATTATGCCATCTTCTGGTCCCCACTTTTATATTTTGAGACTCCATGTAAAATTTTATTTGAAAATTTGGCTTGAAAATTACATCAAATTTTGGGGCTGTCAGATGGCGAGGTGGTTGGGGACACTGGACTCCCACATGGCCGACCATGGTTCAGCTCCCAGACCTGGTGGCTTGCTTTCTCACTTTCTCTCTCTCTCTCTCTCTCTGATCAAACTGGAAAATAATAATAATAATAAAGTTAAATTAGAGACCTGCAAGTGACATGGTGGTTAAGGATGCTGGATTCCCACATGGCCGACTATGGTTTGAGTCCTGGACACAGTGGCTTGGTTTCTCACTTTGCCACACACCCCCCTCGCTCTTACTCTCACTCTTACTCTGTCCTTCTCTGGTCAAGGTAAAATAACTAAAGTTAAATTTAAAAAATAATAATTATTGGGACCAGCAATTGGCGTAATGGCTATGTTACTGAACTCCCATGTAGTCGACTGCGGTTCAAGTCCTGGACCTGGTGGCTTAATCTCACACCAGGAGCGTGTGCATGTGTGCACAAGATCCCAAGAAGAGAATGGAGGAGACGGGACTGCAGTGTGGGCATCCCCCCCGGGAGGTTGATTTCTTACCTTCTGTCTCTGTCCCTATCTTTCTGGCAAGCACACGTGCCCTATAACAAAAACCTCTCAAGATGGGACCAGCAGTTAGCGTAATGGCTATGTTGCTGAACTCCCATGTAGCCAACTGTGGTTCGAGTCCCATACCCAGTGGCTTAAACTAACAACGGGCACGTGTGCGTGCCCAAGATCCCGAGAGGAGAATGGAGGAGAAGGGACTGCGATGTGGCCATCCTCCCTGGGGGGTGATTTCTCGTTTTCTATCTGTCTCTCTCTGTCTTTCTGGCAAGTGCACATGCCCTATAGCAAAAATCTCTAAAAAGAAAACAAAACCTCTCAAGGAATAATGATAATTCTTTTTAAAAAGTTTAAAAAATAATTATTTTTAAAATTACATCAACGTTTGAAAAATCTTTTGCCATTTATTTATCTAATCTTTTTTTTTTTTTTTAAGGTTTTTGCCAGGGGCTGGCAGGTGCCATGATTATGGGTGCTGGATTCCCACATGGCCAACTGTGGTTCGAGTCCTAGACCTGGTGGCTTGCTTTCTCACATTCCCTTTCTCTCTCTCTGTCTCTCTCTGGTCAAAGTTTTAAAAGTAATAAGTATTGGAATTAAATGAATAAATAAATAATAAATATATTTTTTAAAAATGGGGGGGAGCATTTCCCGTAAGATGTGTGCACGTGCTAAAAGCTCCCAGGGGGATGTACACATTGCAATCCCTTCTCCTCCATTCTTCTCCTGGGATTTTGGGCAAGCATGCACAGATGCCCAGTGTGATTATCAAGCCGCCAGGTCCAGGACTCAAATCGCATCAACCATGTGGGAATCCAGTGCCTCAACCAGCATACCAATTGTTGGCCCCCTAATTTATCTGATCTTTATCTTGAAAACTTACTTTGTGAATGACTGAATGTATCATTTTAACCTAAAAAGCATTATCATCCACCTTTAGTGAGAAAATGCAGTTCAGAGTTACAGTAACTGTCCAATGTATTCTGGTAGTTAGTTTGGAAAGTCTCATGACAAATCTCAGCTCTCTACAGTGCCTATACCCAAGATGGAATAAATCACTACTGTGGGAAGCTGCACACCAGCGAGTCTGCCAAAGTTTCTCAGAGGGCAAACAATTACCATGATTGGTTCCCTTCCAAAAACCTGACCTTCGAAACCTTGCTCTGATTGGCCACTAGAATCCCTCAAATTTGCATATCCGGCACCTCATGATTGGTCCAAAAGCAACCAATCATAACCCACCGTTAACAACCAATCAGGGCCCACCGTTAACAACCAATCACAGTCCTCCGTTTACAACCAATCACGACTCACCGTTTACAACCCACCAGAGTGTATATAACCAC
>NW_006201251.1:363881-366868 GCF_000334495.1 Tupaia belangeri chinensis
CTGGGAGACCCTGAAGAGCTGTAACACTACATCGTCTCCGGACGACCCTGAAGAGCTGTGATACCACGTCGTCTCTGTGCTGCTCACAGTAGACGACGCGACCCTTAAGAACTGTGACACTGCGTCGTCTCTGTGCTGTACCGTGCTGCCCACAATAAACAGACGACACTGTCGTCTCCGTGCTGTAACACTACGCTGCTTGCCCCGGCTCTCACTCCTTCACTCAGGAAACCCGTTCGGCTGTCCCCCCGGGTCGGGACACACTACAGTGCCTATACCGAAGATGGAATAAATCTTTGTTTCCCCTAGGAAGGAGATCTCTAGTGAGGTATTACAAATCTTTGCCTTGGCCTTATGCAATACCAATATTATTATGATATAAATAACATGCTAAGGAAAGACAAAAACTACACCATCATCTTACTCAACACAGAAAAAGTTTTTTTTTTTTTTCTTTTGAGAGATTTTTGCTATAGGGTGCATGTGCTTGCCAGACAGACAGACATAGAGACAGAAAGTGAGAAATCACCCCCCAGGGGGGATGGTCACGCCACAATCCCTTCTCCTCCATTCTCCTCTTGGGATGTTGGGCACGCACACACACACGCCCGGTGTGAGTTTTAAGCCCCCGGGTCCAGGACCCGAACCGCGGTCAACTACGTGGGAGTCCAGCGATGTAGCCATTACGCTAACTGCTGGTTCCCCAGAAAAAGTATTTGAAAAGATCCAACAGTTAGTGATGATAAAAACCTTCTACACACTAGAAATAGAAGAAAACTTCCTTAACCTGATAAAGGTTATCTACAAAAACCCTACAACTAATGTCGACTAGCATCAGATTTTATCCCCCCAAAAAAGACGAAAAAGATGTCTGCTCTAGGGACTGACAGGTGGTGCAGTGTTTAAGCATGCTGGACTCCCACATGACTGACCATGGTTCAAGTCTCAGACCTGGTGGCTTACTTTCTCACTTTCTCTCTCCCCTCCTTGGTCAAATTAAAATAAATAAATAAAGTTAAATAAAATAATTCTTTTAAAAAAAAGTCTGCTCTCAACATTTTTATTCAGTTGTTGTTTTTGAACTGGAAGCTTTACCCACAGCAATCATACACATGTAACATGCTTATCAAGTTTGTAGATTAATACAGCTGAATCTGAAATTATTGCCACAGGGTGGAATGATTCAGTGGATAAATGAGATATTTAATTAAAGACCAAATGAATGCACTCGCCAGGACTTGCTCAGCAGAATGCGTTTTTCCAGAGGGCAGGAGGAGGGGGCTGTGGATTAGAAATAAACATAAAAATAAACACAGACATACAAGTATAGAAAAGCCAGGATTGGGTGGGCCCAACTTCTCTGATGGAGAAAGCTTCAGGTTTACTCTCAAGAGGGCAAAAAAATGAGGAAAGAAGAACTGAAGTGCAAAGCCAGTTGTTTTGGATGTTAAAGGTCTGAAGATGTGAAACCGACTGGCCGGTGCCATGTAGTTTCTCTGATCTTTTGGGGCAAAATCTGATAAACACATGTGGTTTCCTTAGACAGATACTGCCCTGCAGTATTGGGAAGCTGGTGTATTCACATGCAAATTGATTTCATTGCCATGCAAATGAATCTCATGGAACTGTATTTCTGCATGTGTCTAAAGGTCACCGTGTTTGCTCAGATTGGCAGCTCTCTACATGCACTTTTTTTTTTTTCTCAAGAACTATTAATTCTGGGACCAGCAGTTAGTATAGTGGCTATGTTGCTGGACTCACGTAGTCAACCGCAGTTTGAGTCCCAGACCCGGTGGCTTAAACTCACGTCGGGTGCGTGTGCGTGAGTGCGTGCCCAAGATCCTGAGAGGAGAATGGAGGAGAAGGGATTGTGGTGTGGCCATCCCCCCCAGGGGGGTGATTTCTCGCTTTTTTTTTTGGAGAGATTTTAGCTATAGGGCCCGTGCGCTTGCCAGACAGACAGAGACATAGAGACAGAAAGCGAGAAATCACCCCCCAGGGGGGATGGTCATGCCGCAATTAGAGACAGAAAGCGAGAAATCACCCCCCCCCAGGGGGGATGGTCACGCCGCAATCCCTTCTCCTCCATTCTCCTCTTGGGATCTTGGGCACGCACGCACACGCGCCCAGCGTGAGTTTCAAGCCCCTGGGTGCGGGACGCGAACCGCGGTCGACTACGTGGGAGTCCAGCGACATAGCCATTACGCTAACTGCTGGTTCCCTGATTTCTCGCTTTTTGTCTGTCTCTGTCTGGCGAGCGCACGCACCCTATAGCAAAAACGTCTCCAAAAAAAGAAGAAAAAAAAAAAGAACTATTAATCCTATTTGTCATCATCGTTTTTTATTTGCAATATAGGACAAGTTCTCACCAGAGAGAGTGACCGAGAGACAAAGTGAGAAAGCAAACTACTAAGTCTGGGACTCAAACCTCTATCAACCATCTTAACAACGCCATCTGCTGGCCTTGTACTTAAGTTTCCTTAAAAACTATATTTGGGGCTGGTAGGTGGCATGGTGGTTAAGGTGCTAGACTTCCATGTGGTTAACCAAGGTTCAAGTCCTGGACTTGGTGGCTTGCTTTCTCATTTTCCCTCTCTCCCTTTCTCTCTATGTCTCTCTTGGGTCAATTAAAAAATAATAATAATGAATGAAATTAAATAATTTTAAAAAGTATATATTTTATTTATTATTATAATTTTTAATTTTACTAGAGAGAGAGAAAGGGAAAGTGAGAAAGGAAGCTGTCAGGTCTGAAACTCCAAATGCAATTGGCCATGTGGGAGTCCAGCATCTTTAACCACCATGCTGCCTTCCAGACTCATATTTAGGTGTTTTTTGTTTTTTAAGAGATATTTTTGCCATAGGGCTCGTGCGCTCACCAGAGAGACAGACAGACAGAAAGTGAGAAGTCACCCCCCCCCGAGGGGGGGGTGGATGACCATGGCACAATCCCTTCTCCTCCATTCTCCTCTCGGGATCTTAGGCAC
>NW_006201251.1:366973-374335 GCF_000334495.1 Tupaia belangeri chinensis
TTTTTTTTTTTTTTTTAATCTTATTTGGGACCAGCAGTTAGCATAATGGCTATGTCGCTGGACTCCCACGTAGTCGACTACGTCCAGACCCGGTGGCTTAAAATTCATGCTGGGTGCCTGTGCATGCGTGCCCAAGATCCCGAGAGGAGAATAGAGAAGAAGGGATTGCGGTGTGGCCATCCCCTCTGGGGGGTGATTCCTTGCTTTCTATCTCTCTGTCTGTCTGGCGAGAGCACGCACCCTATAGCAAAAACCTCTCCAAAAAAATAATTTAAAAAAGAGAATAATTCTTACTTAACTTTATTTATTTACTTAGATTTGACGAGAGAGGGACAGAGTGAGTGAGAGAGAAAGAGAGAGAGAGCAAGCAATCTACCAGGTCCAAGATTCAAACTGTGATCGGCCATGTGGGAGTCCAGTACCTTTAACCAGGACATCAGCTGCCAGCCCCTCGCACCCACCCCATTTTTCTTAAAGAGAGATTTTTGGGGAAGGCAACCTCTAAGCTCCGTTGTCATTCACTGAGAGTTCTCTAATTCTATTGTGTTCATTCTTTAGAGAAGGAACTGTACTTTGATTTTGTGTGGTTTCTAGTAATTACCAGTTCAACACCCTTCTACTGGATAACTGCATTAGCCTCTGCTTAGCCACAAGGTCCAGGCCTTGTGGCTAAAGGCAGCAGTTATTTTAAGAATACGCCTCCCAGAAGGGTGACGTGTCTCTCCGCTGGACTACAAGTAAGATAAGGAAGCTTCCTAGAATCACGCGTTTTAGGAAGACAATACCTTGCAGAGTGTCTGGAGCAGCCTGAAATTCTAACAACTTCCCAGGTTTGGGAAAGTGGCCGGAAAGGGTTTTCTGAGATTACTTCTCTGAGCATGAGCGGAAGTCGCCCTTAGAGCTGTCCGCGGTGACTTAATGATAGGTGCCATATTCCGGACAGAGTTACCCGGTTCCATTCTGTTCTACTTGATGCACCCACAAGCGGGTGACTAGGTGACAAGTTTGTCTTCTTACAAGAAAATAGAGATCGCATTCAGAGAACTAAGCCTGGCTCTTCACCTTCCCATAGTAAAGATGGCGGCGCCCAGAACTTAAGCTACAGGCAACAGCACTTCCGCGTTTCTCTAGCGCCCTGATCCAAGATGGCGGACGAGGCAACCCGGCGAGTCGTGTCTGAGATCCCGGTGCTGAAGACTAACGCCGGACCCCGAGACCGGGAGTTGTGGGTGCAGCGACTGAAGGAGGAATACCAGTCCCTTATCCGGGTCAGTTGTGCTTCCTCGGCCGATCGTGTCGCAAAGGGATTGCAGAAAACTAGGTGTCCTCAAAAATAGGCTCCGTGTGGAAGCCCTTTCCGGTTTTTAAGTTTAACTTCCAAATCCACAGAAATGGGATGATTGCCGGTCTGGGGTACTAAGGAGGGATTGTAGGGAGGAGGCAGAAGAGACTCAGGTTAGAAGTACAGTGGGTCCAGGCCTTGTGGCTAAAGGCAGCAGTTATTTTAAGAATACGCCTCCCAGAAGGGTGACGTGTCTCTCCGCTGCAGGTGTTCTGGATGTGGGAGAGGTGGTCAGAAAACCGTCTCTGGAGCCCTAAATTTCAGCGCCGCATCTCTTTGCTCCTTCTTTTACTGGTTCTGAGGTAGTAACGTTACTCTAGGGCTGAAAATTCAAGTAGGTGTTAGTTGCAGAGCAGGAGAGCTGAGCTCATAATTAGAGAAATGAGCCATCTCTAAGCTAATATCTCTACTGTGGGCAAGGAAAATTGGTCTTCCTTGTAGTGGTCTGCTTCAAAGGCGAACAATTCTTCCCATGTACTCCATCACACACAGATCCTTATAATTCAGTGTTTAAGTAGAGACAGGAAGAGAAACAGCTAGGGTGTTTTGTTTTTTGGGAGAGATTTTTGCTATAGGGCGCGTGCACTCGCCAGACAGACAGAGAGAGACATAGAGACAGAAAGCGAGAAATCACCCCCCAGGGGGGATGGTCACGCCGCAATCCCTTCTCCTCCATTCTCCTCTCGGGATCTTGGGCACGCACGCACACGTGCCCGGCGTGAGTTTTAAGCCACCGGGTCCAGGATGCGAACCGCTGTCGACTACGTGGGAGTCCAGCGACATAGCCATTACGCTAACTGCTGGTTCCCACAGCTAGGGTGTTTTGATGTATGAGGAGAGATACTTCATCCAGTTTGGGGTTGGTCAGGGGAGACTTTTTTTTTTTTTTTAAAGAATTATTTTATTTAACTTACTTATTTTTAAAAATTTGATAAGAGAGGGACAGAGTGAGAAAGAGAAAAAGTAAGAAAGTATCCACCAGGTCCTGGACTCGAACCCTAGTCGGCCATGTGGGAGTCCAGTGCCCTTAACCTTACCTGCTGGCCCCTAGGGAAAACTTTCTAGAAGACATAGGTCTTGAGCTGAGATTTAAAGGGTAACCATGTTAGCCTGGGTAACATAGGATACAAGGACATTCAAAATAGGAAAGACAGTATGGGCAGAGACATGGAATCTAGAAACTGCTTTGTATGAAGAAACATCACAGTACAGAGTTGCTGGAGCATCAAATATAAAGCAGGGAGTGGTGGGGCCGGCAGGTGACTTGGTGGTTAATGGCTCTGGACTCCCACATGGCCGACCACGGTTCGAGTCCTGGACCTGGTACCTTGCTTTCTTACTTTCCATCTCTTTCTCATTCTGTACCTCCTTGGTCAAATTAAAATAAATAAGTAAAATTAAATAAAGTAATTATTTTTTAAAAAAAGAAAGAAAGAAAAAGCAGGGAGTGGTGAACAAGGCTGGGGAGATAGATCTGAGAATTTGAATTTTATCTTAAAGAATCTAGGATGCCTTTAAAGCATTTTATACTGAGGAATAACATACTGAAATTGGGGTCTAGCTCCATCATAGTTGTAGTAGAAAGGAAAATACAGTCAACAAGGATAATAATGAAGGGAAGAGACAAGTTAGGACGCGGTCATTAATCGGATCAAAAGAAAGGTGATGATCTAAACTAGGCAGTTGTGAGGCCACAGAGGAGAAGTAGATTTGAAGACTTCAGAAGGTAAGATCAGCAGGGCGTTGTGAAGGATTGGTGGGATAATGGAGAAGGAGGGTCAAGGTAGATTCCGGGATTTTTGGTTTGGGTGACTGAGTGAATGGTCAGTGCCATCTAAGATTGAGAATGTAAGAATAGAAGCAGGTCTGAAGGAGTATCATAAATTCCAGGTAGAAATGCTAAGTTGGGGGCCAGCAGGTCACATGGTAATTAAGGTACTGGTCTCCCACATGGCCAACCCTGGTTCGAGTCCCAGACCCAGTGGCTTAAAACTCATGCCAGGTGCGTGTGCGTGCATGTCCAAGATCTCGAGAGGAGAATGGAGGAGAAGGGATTGCGGCATGGCCATCCCCCCTGGGGGGTGATTTCTCTCTCTCTGTCTCTATCTGTTTGTCTGGCAAGTGCACAAGCCCTATAGCAAAAACCTCTCCAAAAAAGGTCATGGAGAAATAGAATGAAAGTATGAGCTTATGGGACCAGCAGTTAGCATTATGGCTATGTTGCTAGACTCCCACATAGACGACCGTGGTTCGAGTCCCGGACCCGGTGGCTTAAACTCACACTGGGCGCCTGTGCGTGCGTGCCCAAGATCCCAAGAGGAGAAGGGACTGCAGCGTGGCCATCCCCCCTGGGGGGCGATTTCTCGCTTTCTGTCTCTCTGTCTGGCGAGTGTACGTACGGCAAAAACCTCTCCCCCCCCAAAAAAAGTATGAGCTTACTGGGTCCAGCAGGTAGTGTGGAGGTTGAGGCGCTGGACTCTCACATGGCTGACCATGGTTTGAGTCCTGGACTTGACAGTTTGAAAATCACACACATGTGCACATGTGTGTGTGTGTCTAACATCCCAAAAGGAAAATGGAGAAGGAATTGCAGTTTGGCCATCCCTCCCAAAAGAGTGATTTCTCATTTTCCTTCTCTCTGTCTCTTTGTGTCTCTCTGGTGAGTACACACACCATATGACCAAAACCTAAAAATAAAAAAAAGAAGAAGAAAAGAAAAGAGCATTTTTTTGTTCTAAAACATTTTAAAATCCATCCATTTTTTTTTTATAAGATACATCTTCCACAAACTTTTGGAAGACCTCTCATAAGCGGCTGAAAGGAAGAAAGAGTAGCCAAAGAAGGGCATGAGTAGTGGACTGAGAGCAGACGCTATCAGAAGTGAGAAGACAACCTGGGTCTTTGCTATCTGCTAAATTGATTGGAACACCAGCATTTTGTTCTCTGCTTTGGGCAAGCCTCCTGCATACCAGCGTAGCCTTGCTTTCAGCTTTACTTGTGCCAGGAAAGTTAGGTAAAAATACAAAGTATTCACACTGCCCTTAACCCCAGCGGCACCCTCAAAGACCTTCTTCTCTGCTTTTAGTACGTGGAGAACAACAAGAACGCCGACAATGATTGGTTCCGACTGGAGTCCAACAAGGAAGGGACTCGGTAGGCAGACCCTCCTGGGAGGTGTGGGTGGGCGTTTTACATGCCTTAAGCAATTTGGTATCCCAAATCCCATTGCCTGAGCTGCTATGCCTCTTGTCTCCAATCCCACAGCTCCAGGGTTCCCCTAGTTCCCATTCCATGATTCTCCCAGACTGGTCACCTAAGACTGAGTTTGAGAAGAATGGGCAAATTGAACTGAGGTTTGGTCTTTATTACAGGTGGTTTGGGAAATGCTGGTATATCCATGACCTCCTCAAATACGAGTTTGACATCGAGTTTGACGTGAGTGTGATGAAGTGGGAAAATTAGTAAAAGGGGAGGTATTAGGTGATTGTTAAAAAGCTAACCTTTCTTAGGGCCAGCAGATGGCATAGCGATTGCATTGCTGGACTCCCACATGGCTCACTGTGGTTCAAGTCCCAGACCCAGTGGCTTGAAAACAATCACACCAGGCATGTATGCATGTGTGCCCAAAATCCTGGGAGGAGAATGGAGGAGAAGGGATAGTGGCATGGCCATCCCCCCTTGGGAGTGATTTCTCATGTTCCCTCTGATTGTCTGTCTCTTTCTTTCTGGCATGAGCATGCACCCTGAGGCAAAAAACTCAAAACAAAACAAAAAAACAACAAATAAAAACTAACCTTTCTTGAAGGGATCAAATACAGTTTTTTCAATGGGAGGGAAAAGTTGAGACTTGAAGCAAGCATAAGTTACAGTTATCTCCATATCCATAATCCTGGTATAAATGTGTTGTTTGGGGAGTTTGCTAAATACATCAGTTCAAGCAAGAAATATGTATGTGTGATTGGCTTCATTTCTTTCTATTCCGATTCTCTGTTTTAGTAAGCCTTTATCATTCCTCTAGATTCCTATTACATATCCTACTACTGCTCCAGAAATTGCAGTCCCTGAGCTGGATGGAAAGACAGCTAAGATGTACAGGTGGGTCTAAATAGGAAATGGGAAAGGGTCAAAGAAGGCCTCAAAGAACTCTGGAGGCAGAAGACTTTTCCCAGAGGATGCCAGCCTGGTGGGTCTTTCAGTCCCACCTCTGCATAGTTGGGCAGACTTTGGGCCCGCAGGTAGTGTGGTGGTGAAAGCACTAAATCCCACATGGCTGACTTAATGGTTTAGTTCCCAGACTCAGCAGCTTGAAAATCACTCTGGGTGTGTGTGCATGTGTGCCCAAAATCCTGAGAGGAGACTGGACATTATAGTGTGGTCATCCCCATTGGGGGGTGATTTCTCACTTTCCCTCTCTCTCTGTCTCTGTCTCTCTCTGGGGAGCTCATGTGCCCTCCAGCAAACTTTAAAAAAAGAAACAAAGAACTTAGCCCGCTTTATTCTCAGCTCTGATCACTAGTCGTCCTCTTGTGCTCCCAAGAGGCTGCTATGCTTTTCGGTAAAATTTATGTGTTAACACTTCCTCTTTTCACTCTTATAGGGGTGGCAAAATATGCCTGACTGATCACTTCAAGCCTTTGTGGGCCAGGAATGTTCCCAAGTTTGGACTAGCTCATCTCATGGCTCTGGGGGTAAGTTCGGTGGTGGGTGAGGAGTTAGGCCCTGAGTGGTACAAGGGAAGTAATGGGGAGAAAAACAAGAAATACGGCCCTTGGACATAGTCCTCCAGACTCTCTCTTCAGGAAGGAGGTTCTATGGATCAAGAGGCACTGACTGAGTGGTATAATCTCACAGGGTCTCCCTTGTCTTGCAGCTGGGCCCATGGCTGGCAGTGGAAATCCCGGATCTGATTCAGAAGGGTGTGATCCAGCACAAAGAGAAATGCAGCCAGTGAAGGAGCAAGCCACTGAGGCAGGACAGAGGGACTTTGACAGGCTCCATTCCTGTTCTTCTGTGCCTCAGTGTCCTTACTCATCTAGGCATCTCTCCCGCCCCTCCACCCCTAGTGGTTACTTAATATCTGCAGCAAGCATTGCTGGGAAAACCAACCAACAAAGAGTATTGCTACTGAGTTTCTAAATTGGGCTCACAGGGAGTGGGAAAGACCCTTGGAAGACCAAGAGGCGATGTATCTCCCAGGTGGAGCAGTGTGAATTCCTGGAGGCACAGGGGTAAGAGTGACTACATAGCCTTTTTGGAGACAAACCATCAATAAAAGCTGCTTCCTCTGCTGGCCTGTGGTTCTCATTGGTGGCTGTTAACAGAAAGTGAGCAGCCTAAAAACAGTACACATGAACAGCTACACTAAGTGAGGATGGAGAGGGAAATGGAGGATGATGCGCTGGTCGGGAGCTGAAGAATGAAAGGAAATCCCAGAGCTCGCTCCTCTGATGAAATCTGCCTTCGTCGGAGAGTGTGAGCCGTGCTGCGCCCTGCGCTGCCCTTCTGCTTTGGCTTGCAAGGATCTTGAGGACTGGCCTTGCAGGTTCGTCGTTCCCCGCTCTCCAGGGATCCTGCGTGGAGTGCTAGATGCTCCTCCAGTGGTGTGCGGGCTGCACCCAAGCCTGGGGCTTGCCGCGCTGGCACCCCTAAGGTCTGCGAAGGATGGGGTTGCCAGCCTCGCGGCCACATCACCATGCTCAGATCTGCATCCCTGTGGACCACAGGGTGGGGCGACGGGACCCTATTCTTCAGGGACTTGCTTTGGGGCGATACTTTACCAACCATTATGGGCAGGGCTGGGAACTAGCGGTACTAAAGTTGGCTGCGTTTCCATGGAGTCGGCCGCGAAGCCGTGGGGGCGGGCTCACGCACGCGCCAAGGGAGAGGGTGGGAGGACTGCGAGCGTGGGTGCGCAGGCGCTCTGAGAGTCGGTGAAGCCGGTGGCCGGTGGCCGGGCGGGACCAACAAAGATGGCGGCGGCCCCTGCGGCGGGAGCGCTCTGGGGGACACACGCGGGGCCA
>NW_006201251.1:374793-381776 GCF_000334495.1 Tupaia belangeri chinensis
GCACCAGCAGCGGCTCAAGCTGCAGCCGGGCCCGCGGGGGTGCTGCACGGGTGTAATAGGGGGTGGCCCTGAGCTAGGGCCTGGCCCCGGCTGGCCTCCCCCGCCGCCTCACCGGGGGACAGGTACGGGCCGGGACGTTATGGCGTGGGGGGGGCTGAGGGAAGACTGCTCCAGACCCGAGGGGACGCCCTCCACAAAGGCGGAGGCGCGGGGAGCCCGGCGGGGCCTGGGAGAACAGGACTAGAGGGACGGCATCCCCGGACCGCGGGGAATAAGCCGCCGGACCCCGTAGCCAATCAGCGGCCTCGGCCTTTCTGCCCTCGAGGGGGGCGGACCCGGCTAAAGCCCTGCTGTGGTGGGAGAGGTGCAGAGATTAGGGGTCCAGGAGTTGTTTGCCCTCGCTCTCGGACCACTGCCCCCTGATCCCTGGCACCATGTCAGAGCTCGGAGGTGGGGGAGGGAATCGATCACAAGTCGACCATTTAGTCTGCTTCATTTGCAGCCCGGAGGGGCAGAGATTTGAGGTGGAATGTTGTCTTTTGGGCTGTTACCCTTGCATCCGCACCCCCATTGTGACCATAGGTTGTGAGTGACCCAGGGCACGTTGGGCCCTGTTAAGACCGCCGAGACAGGGGCCATCACTGGGCCGTTCAGAAAGGGGATGGGAAATACAGAAAGAACCAAAGTTACAGGCAGCTATATATATTCATTCGCATACTCAGTGGACACTAAGCCAAACACTGTTAGGCACTGGGGATGCAGTGACTGATTTGATAGACACGTCCCTGCCCTCTGCATGTGGCAGGCCAGGTTCCCACCTCCCTCCTCAAATGCTCTCTTTTCCTTCCAGGTCCAGTCTGGTGTTCACCATGCCCCAGGCCTCTGAGCATCGCCCGGGCCGGACCCGAGAGCCACCTGTTAATGTCCAGCCCCGAGTGGGATCCAAGTTACCATTTGCCCCCCGGGCCCGCAGCAAGGAGCGCCGAAACCCAACCCCTGGGCCAAACTCCGTGTTACGACCTCTGCCTCCTCGGCCAGGTCCCCCTGATGAGCGGCTCAAAAAACTGGAGCTGGGACGGGGACGGACCTCCGGGCCCCGTCCCAGAGGCCCCCTTCGGGCAGATCATGGGGTCCCCCTGCCTGGCTCACCACCCCCAACTGTGGCTCTGCCTCTCCCGTCCCGGACCAATTTAGCCCGTTCCAAGTCTGTGAGCAGTGGGGACTTGCGTCCCATGGGGATTGCCTTGGGAGGGCACCGTGGCGCCGCGGAGCTGGGGGCTGCGCTGAGCCGCTTGGCACTCCGGCCTGAGCCACCCACTTTGAGACGCAGTACCTCTCTCCGACGCCTAGGGGGCTTTCCTGGACCCCCTACCCTGCTCAGCATACGGACAGAGCCCCCCACTTCCCATGGCTCCTTCCACATGATATCTGCCCGGCCCTCCGAGCCCTTCTACTCGGAGGACAAGATGGTGAGGACTTTGCACACGTGGCCTTCCATGCCCATGTTCCCCTGTACTTGCCATCGTGTGCTTTCCCGTCCCCCTTCTCCCTAAGTTCCTTTCTCAGCCTCTCATCACAGCAGTCTGGACTCTCTCCTCTCCTCTACATGAAGTACCCTGGAGCCTCCCAGACCCTTCTCTGGGTTGTCTGGGATGCCCCAGCATGGTGTGCCAGCCCAGTCCCCAGGGAATGAACCCCACTATTTCGAATTCTTTCTTGGGTCCCCAGGCCCTCTCTTTCTCTTGCTGCACCTTCTCTCCTCAGGCCCTACCAGGGCCTAATTAATCCCTGGAGCTGAAGAGGGGCGGGCCCGGATCACCTGAGCTAATGTGGTTGCCCATTTTCTGAGCAGAGTGAGCTAGGCTGATTGCAGTTGGAGTCAGCAGGAGAGAGCGCAGAAAGGGCCACGGGGGCAGGAGGGGGCTTTGGGGGCAGCCTTACTGCTCATGACCAGTGAGGTAGGGAGACCAGCATGCCCAATGAGGGCGAGGGCAGGAGGGCAGAGTGTGGCGGGGGGGGGGGGGGGGGATCACAAGGTGGGGGGGAGGCAGCAGGCAGCATGCTGGAAGGCTGGAGGGCCAGGTGGGACATTGGGGAACCTGCTGACCACACTCTGACCTTGCAGGCTCATCACACGTTGCTGCTGGGCTCTGGTCACGTTGGCCTCCGAAATCTGGGAAACACGGTGAGAGCCGTTCTCCTGGCCTTCCCTGCTGAAACGAATGCTCGGAGGCATGGGGCACTTGCTGACTTGGGGGAGACAGGGAGAGGAGAGCTTCCTCACTGATGGCTTGGAGCGATGACAGCAGTGTCCCTTCTGCCCCCCAGTGCTTCCTGAATGCCGTCCTACAGTGTCTGAGCAGCACTCGGCCTCTTCGGGACTTCTGTCTGCGAAGGGACTTCCGGCAAGAGGTGCCCGGAGGGGGTCGAGCCCAGGAGCTCACTGAAGGTGAGGCAGCAACTCCAGCTTCCATTCAGGTCCCTTTTCCCAATCTCTTGCAGCTCCCTCTGCCAGTGCTGGCAGCTCCCAACCCCTAAGTCTCTGGAGCACAGTGCCTCCTCTTGCTTGTCTCTTCCAGACGTTAACCTCGGTCTCCCTTCTCCACTCCACCCCCACAGCCTTTGCAGATGTGATCGGTGCCCTCTGGCACCCTGACTCCTGCGAAGCTGTGAATCCAACTCGATTCCGAGCTGTCTTCCAGAAATACGTTCCGTCCTTCTCTGGATACAGGTAGGAAAACTAGAGGGTATATGGTTGGTCTCTGGCCATGACTCGGGGTGGGACAGAGCAAGGGCCCTGGCAGCATTGTTCTGAGCCTCAAGCTGTTATTCAGCCAGAGCGGGGACTGACATCTGGGCAGGGGTAGTGTGCAGACTAGGAGAGGGTCTGCTGCCCATACTCTGCCTGGCTGTAGCCAGCAGGATGCCCAAGAATTCCTGAAGCTTCTCATGGAGCGGCTACACCTTGAAATTAACCGACGAGGCCGTCGGGCTCCACCAATCCTGGCCAACGGACCAGCTCCCTCTGCGCCCCGCCGAGGAGGTGCTCTGCTGGAAGAACCCGAGCTGAGGTAAGGGCCACTCTTGCACCTCTCTGCAGTCCTTTACCAGCAGCCTCTGTCCTTCTAGAACAGACCTAGCTGAGACTGAGGATGTGGGGTCCCAGGAAACCCTTTAGTAGAGAATGCAGTTTGAGAAGCTGTGGAAGTAGAAGGAAGAGGCGGAGGGAGGAGGGGTGCAAATGGAGACCAAAGATAGTGCTAAAGATGGCACCCGATCAAGGGAGGGGGAACAGTTTACAATAGGGTACCTAAAAAAGATGTGTGTGTGTATATGTGTGTGTGTACACATATACATTTTTTTCTTTTAATTTTCAATAGGGTGTGTGTGTTTACCAGAGACAAAGAGGGCGAGAGAGAAAGTGAGAAATCTCCTCCAGGGAGATGGCCATGCTGCAGTCCCTTCTTCTCTATTTTCTCCCCAGGATTTTGGGCACACATGCACATGCACCTGGTTCAGTTTTTCGTTTTGGAGAGGTTTTTGCTATACGGCACGTGTGCTCGCCAGAAAGAGACAGGGAGACAGAAAGTGAGAAATCACCCCCCAGGGGGGATGGTCACGCCGCAGTCCCTTCTCCATTTTCCTCTAGGGATCTTAGACACGCACGCACACGCGCTTGGCGTGAGTTTTAAGCCACCAGGTCCAGGATGCGAACCGCGGTCGACTACGTGGGTGTCCAGCGACATAGCCATTACACTAACTGCTGGTTCCCTCCACCTGGTTTGTTTTTAAGCCACTAGGTTTGATTGAGATTCAAACCATGCAGTCAGCCATGTGGGATCTAGTCACCTTAACCACCACACCACCTGGCTAACCCCTATCAGAAGGATTTAGAGCCAGGTGGAGGACGGCAACATGGACTGCCCTTGTATACATTCCTCTCTTCTCCTGTTCTTTTTGTAAAATTTTTGTCAGAGTGCATACGCTTGCCAGAGAGAGAAAGGGAGGGATAGAGCAGCTCCCTGGAGAATGGTCATACCACAATCCTTTCTTCACTCCAACCTGTTGGGATTCTGGATACACACGCATACATGCCCGGCATATTTTTCAAACCTGGACTCAAACAGCGGGATTGCCCATGTGGGATCTAGCTGCCATAACCACTAGGCAATGAAGCCAGCCCCCTTTCTTTTCCTCTCACCTCAGATTTCCCCAGAAAGTCCCCTACAGCATTGATCCTTTGTCTTTCCCTTAAAATTGAGATCAGGCCTGGGGTGTGGGTGGGGCACAGGGCTCTATGGGTCCTTTCAGTGTTGCGGTCTCATGGCTGCTCCCCTCTTCCCTTGGTTCGTGGCAGTGATGATGACCGAGCCAACCTAATGTGGAAGCGTTACTTGGAGCGAGAGGACAGCAAGATTGTGGGTATGGAACGGGGCAGAGCAGCATGGGGAAGTGGGGGGTGCAGGCTTGGTAGATGGAAGTTGGAACCACTTAGGGATGCACAAACAAGACTGGATGATGAGAATGCAGAAGGCGTGAAGAGTCTGTGAGCAGCGTCTGTAGTGGGAGTGGAAGGGCCAGGCAGGGGGCGGGAAGGGACAGGAATCCAAGCAAGCATCTTAAGCATCCAACAATGACTTTTTCTCCTGCCCCTTTGCTCCTGTCTAGACCTGTTTGTGGGCCAGTTGAAAAGTTGTCTCAAGTGCCAGGCCTGTGGGTATCGCTCCACGACCTTCGAGGTTTTTTGTGACCTGTCCCTGCCCATCCCCAAGGTGGGATTCCAGAGGATTCCAGGGGTGGATGGGACACGGGTTCTGTGACCCAACCCTAGCCACCTCCGAGTGTGGGTGGGAACCCTGTGGGTCCTGGAACAGAAATGAAGCCTGGATTAATTGAGAAGAGCTGGAAAAGAAAACTGAGAGTATGCTGACCCTTCCTCCCCTTTCCCCCCAGAAGGGATTTGCTGGGGGCAAGGTGTCTCTGCGGGACTGTTTCAGCCTTTTCACCAAGGAAGAAGAGCTAGAGTTGGAGAATGCTCCAGTACGTCGGGGTTCCCAAGGGGTACAATAAGGGTGGGTTGCTTAATGCCTTAATATGGGGAATGGCATTTATACGTCTGGGATTGCGGTGGCGTGTCATAGCTATGTCCTAGTACTCCTAGGGCAAAGGGGAGTGGCCCGGGTGACACAGAAGTAACGGGGAGCTTGCTAAATTCAGCGCATTAACTTAACACTATTTGGTATTTACTCAGGTATGCGACCGATGTCGGCAGAAAACCCGAAGTACTAAAAAGCTGACAGTACAGAGATTTCCTAGAATCCTCGTGCTCCGTATCCTCACCCTCAAATTCTCATCTCCCTTGCAGACACCCATACATTTTCTGTCATCCTTCGTGTTTGCAAAGGCTGGCCACCTGGGGACTGAATTTTCCCTAGGAACAGCCTACCACCACCACCACCCCCTTGCCTCCCAGTATGTGTCAGGGAGGGAAGAAGACAACATTGAGACCACATCCCCCCCAGAAACCCTCTGCCTCCCAAACACTCCTTAACTGGGGCTTAGACCTGAATCGGTTTTCTGCCTCCCGAGGCTCCATCAAGAAGAGTTCAGTAGGTGTGGACTTCCCACTGCAGCGACTGAGCCTAGGGGACTTTGCCAGTGACAAAGCCGGTGAGTCTGGTGGGGACGGTCCTCAGGAGCCCCAGGAAAGGGCACAGCTCTGATTATGGAACCTGATAACCTCTAACCCCCAGGAAGCCCCACATACCAGCTGTATGCCCTTTGCAACCACTCGGGCAGCGTCCATTATGGCCACTACACAGCCCTGTGCCGGTGCCAGACTGGCTGGCATGTCTACAACGACTCTCGGTGAGAACAGCCTCCCCAGGAGAGCACAGGCCTGGTGGAAGGAGGGGTGTGGGGGCCTCTCCTGATTTCTTCCTGGGTGCTCTGAGGTTGCATCTTGGGGAGGACTGACCACAGCCCCTTCCCCACCTCCTCCTTCCTAGTGTCTCCCCTGTCAGTGAAAACCAGGTGGCGTCCAGTGAGGGCTACGTGCTGTTCTACCAACTGATGCAGGAGCCACCCCGGTGCCTGTGACAGACACCCTCTCTGAGCCCTGGCACCTGTGAAACCCTTTCAACACCCTTAAGCCCCAGGCTCCCCGTTTACCTCAGAGACGTCTATTTTTGTGTCTTTTTAATCGGGGAGGGGGGTGGGGGTGGCTGTAGCTCCCATTATTTTTTTTATTAAAAATTACCCTTCCACCTGGAGGCTCCCTTGTCTCCCAGTCCCTTGTACAGAGCTCATTGGGCCCTTGCCCATGTACAGCCCCCAGGCCCTCTGCAATCTCACTTTTTGTGAATAAATTTATTAAGAAAAAATGATGTCCTCCTTAGTATTTGTACTTAGCGGGTGGAGATTTATGCGGAACTGAGCTAGCTGCACTGGGGTCTTCCTAGGAGCCAGTTCTCTCTGTGAACAGGCGGGGGCGCTGTGAGAACCAAGGGAGAAGGGTGGGGGCGGTGCCAGACACAGACGTGGGTGCGCCCAAGCCGCGAAGGCTTAGCACCGGGAGAAGAGGGAAGGGCGGCGGGGAGGCGCGTGGAGCTGCGGGGAAGCCTGGGGCTGGCGTGCAGGAGCTGGGACGATGGGCTTTGCCGGCGATGGGGACGCCCCTCGAGGCCTAGGCACCCAAGAACCCCTGTTGACAAACACTGGGTACGTTGCCCGGCGGCCCGAGCTCCCGTAGGCCCCGCCTGTTGCTAACATCAAGGAGCTGTTTATGGAGCCGCTTCCCGGCGGACCGGCCTCCAGTGTCCCCATCTACTCTCCTTACAGCCAAAGCTCACGGGACCGTCTCTCCAGGGTTCTTACACTAGCTGGGCCTGGGAAGCTTGAGCTGGGGAATGCCAACTCCAGAATTCGGCTATCCCCGCCTCGGGCCGGCGAGGGCTGTGCCAGGCCCGCCGCTCGCGCCCACC
>NW_006201251.1:382382-408496 GCF_000334495.1 Tupaia belangeri chinensis
GCCTCGGGCCGGCGAGGGCTGTGCCAGCCCCGCCGCTCACTCCGACCTGGCACTGAACCGGTTAACCTCCAGCTCCGCCGAGCAGCCGCCGCTCCGCCTGACTGCCTCTCTCCTGTTCTGCGTTTTCATTGGAGGACGAGATCCGGGCCTTCCAGAACCCACCAATCCAGAAGCAGAGAGGGTAGGCTCCGGCGCGTGCCGCGAGAATAGAGTGGACGGAGACTCGAAGAGACCTAAAGGGCTGGGGGCGGAGGTACCGACCTTCCTCGCACGGCGTGCGAAGAGGCGCCCCGGGACTCTGGCCCCCGGCTCTCCGCCCGCGGCCTGTGAGGGCAGATAGCGTGGGCGAGGCCCTTATCTGCCACCCCGCGGGGCGCCGGCGAGGGAGGCCTTACGACCCCGTTCTCCTCCCTCGTTTTTCTCTCGTTCCTCCCCTTCGCCGGTGGTGAGTCCTGGTCCCTGCGCGAAGACCTCATTGTGCCGCCAGCCCGTCCACGCGCGCTGCTCCTAGAGCGAGCGGCCAGAGGTGGCACGCGGAACCGGCGAGGCTTCTGGAGCGCAGGGGTGCCGCCGGACTGCCTGTCTACCTCGCCCCTTTCCCGCAGGCTTCCCGATGGGCCGCACCGTGGTCGTGCTGGGTGGAGGCATCAGCGGCTTGGCTGCCTGCTACCACCTGAGCCGGGCCCCCCGCCCCCCTAAGGTGAGTGCCCACCTGTGCCAGAGGTGCCTCGTTCCTGCGTCTCCATGTCCAGCAGAGGCCCAGTGGACCCTGGCCCTCGGGGTGCTGCAGACGGTGCTCCAAGGCTCCCTCTTGTCCCCAGGTGGTCCTGGTGGAGGGCAGCCCGCGTCTGGGAGGCTGGATCCGCTCAGTCCAAGGGCCGGATGGTGCCATCTTTGAACTCGGCCCTCGGGGCATTCGGCCGGCGGGAGCCCTGGGAGCCCGGACCCTGCTCATGGTGAGAGGCTCGCGGACGGTCCGGAGAAACTGCACTCCGAGGGTAGCGGAGGGAGGAAGTATGCGGAGCGGGCCAGGCCTTTCCTTAGTTTCTCCTCTTCCTGAGGGTGCGGAGAGTAGGTTTCCGAGCTTGGCTTGGACTCGGAAGTGTTGCCTGTCCGAGGGAACCACCCAGCGGCCCTGAACAGATTCCTGTACGTAGGCGGCGCCCTGCACGCCCTCCCCACCGGCCTCAGGTAACACCACCCCTTACCTCCCGCAGGTCTCTGTCCTGTCCTCACATTCCTTCCATTTCTACACCTCTCAGTCTGTCGGCCTCCCCAGCAAACGGGAGCCAATGAATGGCAACGACCTGGAAATGACTGTGCACTGGGGACGCAAATCAGGAGCGTCCCTCACTGTGCCTTCCTCCCTGCAGGGGGCTGCTTCGCCCGTCGCCTCCCTTTTCCAAACCTCTGTTTTGGGCAGGGCTGAGGGAGCTGACCCAGCCCCGGGGAAAAGAGCCTGATGAGACTGTGCACAGTTTTGCCGAGCGCCGCCTTGGACCTGAGGTGACCCCTGGCCCCTTCCCTTTTCTAACCTAGCGCAAGCCCTACCCCCACCTCCCACTCATGTCATTTGGGGATGCCTACTACTTTTTATGTCATCCCCCCTCCCCTGTAAATCCCAAAACTCTTTGTTGGGGTGACTACCACCACTTCCTTCTCATCCTTCTGTTGTACAGACACTCCTCTACTTACAATGGGGTTCTGCCCCAATAAACCTGTGACATATTGAAAACATCCTAAGTAGAAAGTGCATTTGGAGGCCAGCAGGTGGCATGGAGGTTAAGGCACTGGATCCCACATGGCTGAGTGCACAGTTCAAGTCCAGCCCTGGTGGCTTGAGAAATATGCTAGGCACGTGTGCACGTGTGCCTCAGATCCCAAGAGGAGAATGAGGAGAAGGGATTGTGACGTGGCCATCCCCCTTGGCGATTTCTCACTTTCCCTCCCATTCTGGCAAGCACATGCACCCTGTAGCAAAAAGAGGTAAAATAATGCATTCGATGCATCCATGAATGTCGTAGCTTGGCCTAGCTTTTATTTTTTTAAGAATTAGTTTATTTAACTTTATTATTATTATACAGTTTGATCAGAGAGCGACAGAGAGAGAGAGAGAGGGAAAGTGAGAAAGCAAGCCACCAGGTCTGGGACTCGAACTGTGGTAGGCCATGTGGGAATCCAGGGCCTTTAACCACCATGCCACCTACTAGTCCCAATGGCCTAGCTAGCATTTTTTATTTTTAAAAATTTTACTTATTATCATTATTTTATTTTATTTTATTTCATATTTTGAAGTTGACCAGAGAGAGAAGGAAAATGAGAAAGTAAGCTACCGGGTCCAGGACTCAAACTGTGATTGACTACAGGGGAGTCCAGCAACATAGCCGTTATGCCAACTGCTGGGCCCAGTCATTATTTTATTTTATTTTATTTCATATTTTGAAGTTGACCAGAGAGAGAAGGAAAATGAGAAAGTAAGCTACCGGGTCCAGGACTCAAACCATGATCAGCCATGTAGGAATCCAGTGCTTTTAACTACCATGCCACATGCCGGCTTCCAATCTAGCTAGCTTTTTTTTTTTTTTTTGGTAATATTTATTTAATTCCATTTGTTATTTATTATTATTTTTTAATTTGATCAGATAGAGACAGAGAGAGAGAGAAAGGGAAAACGAGAAGCTAGCTGCCAGGTCTGGGACTCGAACCATGATCAGCCATGTAGGAATCCAGTATCTTTAACTACCATGCCACATGCAGGCCCCCAGACTAGCTAGCTTTTTTTTTTTTAACATTTATTTATTTAATTCCATTTGTTGTTTGTTATGATTATTTTTTAATTTGACCAGACAGAGACAGAGAGAAAGGGAAAGTGAGAAAGTAAGCTGCCAGGTCCAGGACTTGAACTGTAGTCGGCCATGTGGGAATCCAGTGCCTTTAACCACCACACCACCTGTCAGCTCCTGGCCTGGCTATCCTAGATGTGCTCAGAACACTTATGTTAGCATACAGTTAAGTAAAATCATCTAACACAAAGCCTGTTTTATACTGAAGTATTAAGTATCTCATGTACCTTATTGTATTGAATACTGTACTGAAAGTGAAAACCAGAATGCTGTGTTTCTACTGAATGACTCTCACTTTTGCACCATTGTAAAGTCAAAAATTGTAAGTTGAACCATCGTAAGTTGGGGATTGTCTGTAGTGGGAATGCCCTCCAACCCAAACCCTACCCCACCCCTACTCCCTACCAGCCTGGGGCAGTGGAAATCAGGCAGTGCAGCTTACTTCTTGGCCTCAGTCTCAGTTTCACCCTTAAGGTGGCGTCTCTAGCCATGGACAGTCTCTGCCGAGGAGTGTTTGCAGGCAACAGCCGGGAGCTCAGCATCAGGTCCTGCTTTCCCAGTCTCTTCCAAGCTGAGCAAACCCACCGTTCGATATTACTGGGGCTGCTGCTGGGGGCAGGTGAGGGGGTATTGGTTCAGAGGGTGCCGATGTTAAGGACTGCCCAAGTGAGGGACTGGGGGCAAGGGCTGCTGTCTCCATGATACTTCTTTGCTCCTCTGCAGGACAGAGCCCACAGCCAGACTCAGCACTCATTCGCCAGGCCCGGGCTGAGCGCTGGAGCCAGTGGTCACTGCGTGGAGGGCTGGAGATGTTGCCTCAGGCTCTTGACACCCACCTGACTAATAGAGGAGTCAATATTCTGAGAGGCCAGCCTGTGTGCCGGCTTAGCCTCCAGGCAGAAGGGCGCTGGAAGGTAGGGGCGCCCCCTGGAGTGTAACAGACCTGTCAGGGTCTGCAGCAGCCAGGCGGAGGCTGCTAGGACTGGAGTTACTGTCTTCCTGCCTTAGAAGCTGTTTAGAAGCTACACCAGATTCCTCCTAGACTTTCTGTATTTGTGGACCTGCCTCAAAGACCGCTTTGATACAATCTGTGCTTAGAAGTCGTGCTTAGACGTGGCTCAGGGAGGGAGGAAAGCACAACTTAGCTTACTGAACGTTTCAGAGCAGCTATACTGGCCTGTCTATTTGCAGGACTGATTTTTTTTTCTAGGTCTTGCTATAAGGCACATGCAATTGTCAGAGAGAGACAGAGAGGGAAAGTGAGAAATCATTGCATCCTGCCCTCCAGGGGGATGGCCACACAGCAGTCCCTTCTCCTCCACTCTCCTGTCAGGATTTGGAGCACAGACGCACACACACACACACCTGAGGTGATTTTCAAGCCACTGGGTCCACTACTTGAACGGAGGCCAGCCAGATGGGAGTCCAGCACCTTAACCACCACACCACCTGCTGGCCCCCAGAAATGATTTTTTTAAATGTTTATTCATTTGTTTCTTTCTAGAAAGAGAAACAAGGGGGTAGAGAGAGAGAGAGCCCCCCCAACAGGGACTACATGCCATGGTCCACCCCCAGCCTCAGCCAGCTAAGATCACAGGCATGAATGCACACCCTGCAGACCCAGAGAGGTCCTGAGACATGGACCCTGGACCTTTCCCTTGTAGGGCCAGTTGTGCCACCACTGTGCCACCACCAGGTCCATAGGGGGTGATTTTTGTGCAGATGACTCTGTCACTCAATTCTTCATCCTGGAAAGCACCTAATCTCCTGCCACTTGGGCACCTAGGAAACTGACAGCCAGGCCAAAGTCTCACTTTGCCCATAAAACTCTCATATGTCTCCCAAATGTTTTTGTCCTCTCAGGTGTCTCTAGGGGACAGCAGTCTGGAGGCTGACCATATTATTAGTGCCATTCCAGCTTCAGGTAATGGGACAGCTGCCTTCCTCTCCCCAGTCTAGCCGGGGCAGTGGTTGTGCCTTCCTGGGCCAGCAGGACCACTCCAGCTCCCTGAACCAGTCATTCTCAGGGGAGTCTAATCCCAAAGGTTTGACACAATCGTAGCATGAATGCCTCCTGACCCAGGCCTCTGCCTGATCTCCAGCACTCAGTGAGCTGCTCCCCGCAGAGGCCGCACCGCTGGCTGGCGTGCTGAGGACCATCTCTGCCGTGTCAGTAGCTGTGGTGAACCTGCAGTACCGAGGAGCCCGGCTGCCTGTCCAGGTGGGACCCGGAGCAAAGGGGGCCACAGCTCAGCTGGGCCCTTCCCTGTGACCCGTGGATTTCTCTCTCTCTCTCTAGGGATTTGGCCATTTGGTGCCATCCGCAGAAGACCCAGGTGTCCTGGGAATCGTGTACGACTCAGTTGCTTTCCCTGAGCAGGACGGGAGTCCCCCTGGCCTCAGAGTGACTGTAAGAGGAAGAACCTGTGCTCAGTGGGTTTGTCAAGGGCGCCTCCGGGCCCCGGTGGAGGCAAGGCCGGATGGGTCAGTGCTAACCTCCCTTCCCAGGTGATGCTGGGAGGTTCCTGGTTACAGACACTGGCAGCCGGTGGGGCCTTGTCTCAGGAACTGTTCCAACAGCAAGCACAGGAAGCAGCTGCCACACAGTTAGGACTGAAGGAGCCCCCAAGTCACTGCCTGGTCCATCTCCACAAGGTAGATTGGGATGGGCTCCCCTCGGCTCTCCACTGTAGGCCTCAAAGGCAGGAACTTGTGTATTTGTCACTGTGTCGGCCAAGGCCTGGGACAGCAGTAACAAGTTTCTCCCTGCACCCTCCTCTCTCCCCAGAACTGCATTCCCCAGTACACAGTAGGCCACTGGCAAAAACTGGGTAAGCTGGGAGAGCAGCTGGCCTGGGAGGGTCCGGGAGGGCCCGGGACAGCAGCCCGAGCTCTAACATCCCTTGCGTCCTTCCTCCCACAGAGGCAGCTAAGCAATTCCTGGCTGCTCAGAGGTTGCCCCTGACACTGGCCGGGGCGTCCTACGAGGGGGTTGCTGTCAACGACTGCATAGAGAGTGGGCGCCAGGCGGCCTTCAGTGTCCTGGGCACTGAGCCCCACCCCGACCCCCACACCCTACAACCGTGAGAATAAAAGCTGCTGGAGCCTGACTCAGTCTGGCCGTTCTGTCGCCGGTGGGCATCAGGGCGGAGCCGGGGCAGAGGCACAGCGTGCCTGGGATGCAGAAAGCAGAAGCAGAGGCCAGACAAAGTCCTTTATTAGAAAATATATCAAAATCCCAGCCCCCTGAGCCAGGACCAGAAGAGGGAGCTACTCCAGCACTGGCAGAAAGTACCCAGGCGGGGGCTTCCTTCACCAAACAGCTGCCCAGGAACCATAAATAGAATAAATATTCACAGAGGTCCCAGGAGAAGCCAGATCGCTCTTCTCTCCGTGGAAGAGGAAGGGGCTTGGGGTCCAGCCCTGCTCCTACCCCAGGGGCAGGGGACTCCCAGGAGTCGTCACATAAAATCATGACATCGAGGATTCACAGTCATAAACCCTGGCAGGTGACCCTAGAAAGAGGGAACCCCAGGTCTAGAGGAGCCCAGCTCCAGTCCAGCAGTTAGGGGAGGCCCCCGCTCCCCAGCTTAGCACTAGAGTTCAGTCCCCCCACATCCCTCGGAGAGCAGTGAGGAGCGAGGGTGGGGAGAACACAGCCCCTCGATTCCGTTTCATGATTAAGGTGGGCAGGAAGGAGGACTCAGCGAGAGCCACGGGGGACTGTGTGGTTGGCAGTAGGCAGAGGGCCAGGCCTGGCTGGGGGCCGGCGCTGCAGCATCTCTTGACGGAAGGCCTGGGAGGACCCAGGAGGGTACCGGGGTCCGGAGGGAGCCCGGGGACCGCGAGGGTCCATCCCAATGTCTGCCGTGACATTGGTGTAGAGAGGGCCCAGCTCTCGGGCCAGCAGTCGGTATGTCAGCGAGTTCATCCCGTCCTGCGTCCAGGTGTTCTGCGTGCGGACCAAGAGGTCGAACCTGAGGGTTAGAGGTTGGGGACTAAGACCCAGAAAGGACCAGCCAGGGATCCAGGGACCTTTGGGAGCCTCCCAGCTAAGGGTGCAAAACCCGAGGCTCTCGTAACAGCCCCGGGCCTCCCTTCCTACCTGTGGGGGTTTTCCTCATTGCCCTTATCTCCTCGGTGTTTCACCATCTTATAGTGTCCCACCGATGTGGGGGGCCGAGAGATCTTCATCCCAGCCAGACGCACCCTATGGAAAAAGGGAGGGGATCTTGGAGGCTCCAGAGCGGACGGAAGCTGCTGCCAGGTGAATGAGAGCAGGCAGCAAGGAAGGGCCGTGGGCCTGTGCATGCAGGAACATCACTCGGAAGGCAGGGAGGGCGGCCAAGGACTGGCAGGAGGAGAGAGCCCCACGGAAAGAAGGAAACGCTAGAGAGGGAGAACATAAAAGCCGTCTCTCCAAATCCTCAGGGCCCACTGCCAGGTATCCTGGGGCCTATAAACAGCTGGCAGAGGTAGGTCTGCACCTCCTACCTTTGCTTCTCAAATAGCCCCCTGGAACCACCCTTCCTGTTGGGGAAGGACAGGGAGAGAGAAGCCATTTTTTCATAAGGGCAGGATGAGACGGAGCGGCAGTCCCAAGCCTGGCAGTGCACATTCAGAACAGTAGCTGAGCTGTGCCAGCTCCTCTGCACCGCTGTGTGAATAGAGGGTGTGTCGGGGCAGGGCTGGAGGGTGGTGCGGAAGTCCAGCGTGGTGCTCCGTGAGGCCAGCCTGCGTGGAAGGCTCCAGGTTGATATCTGGAGGAGGACCTCCCCGAGTGTGTCTGGCCCTGAGTATGGTCTGCAGCTGCTGAAGCTGACGGGTGAACTGCAGCGTCAAGACTGTTGGGGGGCTGTCTCTCTGGCCCTGGCGCTCTCGTTCATAGAATAGCTGATTAAACTTACAGAAAGACACGAGAGAGAGAAATCAGAACCTGGAAAGAAAGAAACCCTAACTCTGGCACACAGAAGCAAGGAGGGAACACGGCCTGGGAAGGAACTGAAAGAGACACACATTCAGAATTTGCTGGGTGCTCTACGCACATACGGAGGGTGGGAATTCACACAGTGCTGTCATCCCAGAGGACACAGGGGAGCAGAGGCAGTGGGTCTGCATACCAAACCCAAATATTCACACCGCAGACACGAAACTGGGCCAGCTGAGGCTGAAGGTCAGGATGTTTCACATGACAAAAAATGAGTTGGCCTCATGCCCATGGCACAGGCTTTTTTTTTTAAGTGATTCTGGGATATATGAAACAGCTCTGCTTGCTCATCCCCATAGGAAATGGTCTGATGCAGCCCTACCAGAAGGCAGGACTCAACTGTCTCTCAGCCCCTCTCCAGCTCTGCAATCCCATGATACTACTTCCTATTGCACTTTGCTCCTCTCTCGGGACTTTAACCAACCAGGTCCAGGAAACTGAAGCAGACTGAAGCATGACGAGACGGGCGGCAGCAGGCAAGGCCTGACCTGGGGGCTCTGACTAAGATGAAGAGGAAGGAACGGGCTCAGTGCAGGACCAGGCAGCTGGAGTCGGGTGTTGGAGGGGTATGGCCAGGGGCTGTTTCAGGACAGGGATCCAGGCTGAGGCGGGGATGGAGGCAGTGGCAGAAGTCTGACCTGGTAGCAATATCGTCGTCCTCACCACCCCAGCCCCAGTATTCATTGGGGAAGCCATTCATCTTCAGATACTGGTCAGGAGTGAGCGCTGAGACCCCTCCGAAGTACTGGGGGTACGGGAGGCTGGGGGGAGAAAAACAGCCTTACAGTCCACAGGTCCTCTGGGGAGACTCCCTCCCCCAAAGCGCCTCGGCTCTCCTCCTCCCACTGGATGGTGGGCTCCCCTACTTCCCAGCACCCCGCCATGCCCTCTACCTGTATCCAAACTTGTTCATGGCAACGGCAACATGGCGGGGTCCCCGGGGGTCACACACATACAGGTTGTGGTCGTTCTCTGGCAGGAGGTCTACGTCATGCAGGAACAGGCAGTCCCACTCTTCATCACGCAGGGCCTCCCGCACCCCGACATTCAGCAGCTTTGCCCTGTTAAAGGTCCCATTTCCAGCCTGGAAGATGACGGAGGGGTTCAGACTGCTGCAGGAAGCATGAAGAGGGGCTGAAGCATGTAAGTAGAACGGGAAATCAGGCCATCCTGGTGACCTGGTGGTTAAGATGCCTGGATCCCACATGGCCAATTGTGCAGTTCAAGTCCTGGAGCCAGTGGCTTGAAACACACCAGGTTGTGTGTGTGTGTGCATGCGTGCACACTCAAAGTCTTGAGAGGAGAATAAAGGAGAAGGGCCTGCGGCATAGCCATGTCCCCTGGAGGGTGGTTTCTCACTCTCTCTCTCCAGTAAAGCACGTGCACTATATAGCAAAAGAAAAAGAGAAAAAGGAAATCAAAGGGAAGGGTGAGAATGAAGAGAAAAACTATCCTTTTCTTTATAATAGTATTTTAGCTATAGGGCAACTGTGTTCACTAGAGAGAGGAAAAGTGAGAAGTCATCTCCAGGGAAATGGCCAAGCCTCAATCCCCTCTTCTCTCAGGATTTTGGACATGTACGCACGTTTGCCCAGACGTGCACCCAGCGTGTTTTTCAAGTTGCCAGGTCCAGGATTAGAACGGTGGTGTCGGCCATGTAGGATTCAGCACCTTGACCACCACACCATCTGCTGGCCCCAGACTGCCTTTTTCTTTTATTTCTTTATTATTATTTTTTAAAGAATTATTTATTTAGGGGAACCAGCAGTTAGCGTAATGGCTATGTCACTGGACTCCCACGTAGTTGACCGTGGTTCGCATCCTGGACCCGGTGGCTTAAAACTCACGCCAGGCACGTGTGCGTGCGTGCCCAAGATCCCGAGAGGAGAATGGAGGAGAAGGGATTGCGGTGTGGCCATGCCCCCTGGGGGGTAATTTCTCGCTTTCTGTCTCTATGTCTCTGTCTGGCGAGCGCACGTGCCCTATAGCGAAAACCTCTCAAAAAAAAAAAAAAAAATGAATTATTTACTTAGGAGCCAGCAGGCGGCATGGTGGTTAAGAGGCGGGACTCCCACATGGTCGACTGCAGTTTGAGTCCTGGACCTGGTGACTTGAAATAAACCAAGTGTATGTGCGTGTGTGCCTAAAATCCCAGGAAGAGTATGGAGGAAAAGGGACTGTAGTGTGGCTCTCCCCCCCGGGGGGGGGGGATTCTTACTTTCCCTCTCATTGTCTTTCTGTGTTTCTCCAGAAAGCACATGTACCCAATAAGCTTAAAATACATAAACGTGGAAAAATGGCTGGCTGGTGGTGTGGTGGTAGAGGCAGCTGAATCCCACAAGGCCAACTGCACAGTTCAAGTCCCAGACACGGCAGTTTGACAAACAGGCCAGTGGCGTGTGTGTTTGCCCAAAGTCTCAAGAGGAGAAATGGAGACAGGATTAAAGGATTGTGGCATGGGCCATCCCCCAAGGGGGGGTGCTTTCTCTTTGTCCTCCCAGCCCCACAAGCACGTGTATCCTCTGGCAAATTAAAAAAGGAAAAATCCAGAATCCATTAGATGAGAGTAGAGTAGCACTTGCTGGAGGCTTCCTCGCCAGGAAGAGTGGGCTGGGGCGGGGCTGGGTACCTGGTGGATGACGTAGATGCCGTAAGCCAGCTGCTGGCGCTGCAGGAAGGGGTGCAGGTGGTAGAGCAGCAGGCGCAGGTGGTGCTCCCGGGCTCGGTGGGGCACAATGATGGCTGTTCGGGAGCGGGCCTCACACCCAGGAGGGCGGTACCGGCCCCCTGCCTCCACCCGAGGGTTCCGCTGCACAATCTCAGCCAGCGATGGCACAGGGCTGAAGGACACCGACACGGGACCCACTGTGGGAGGGAGTAGCAAGGTCACAGGTCGGGGGACAGGGAGAAGAGAACAGCAGGATCTGGGAATACCTCCGGCCCTTGTGCTGCTTCAGTGCTTCTCAGGGCTCACTCAGAAACCTCACAGGCCCTGGCCGCCCGGGCGCTGGGCACGCCTGCAGAGCCTGGATGGTGGAGGCTCCCTACCTGGCCTGCCCCCTTCTTTTAGGATTCCTTAACATTCTGCCTCACAGGGTAGGAAGCTACAGGTGGGGATCGGAAAGAACAGGACTTGCAACTGATTAAGCTAGGGCTTATTTCTAAGAGAAATGATTCCCAGCCTGCGGCGGCAAGAGCCCACACCAGCTGACAACGGAAAGTGGTGGCTCACCCCAGAGCCCGGTCTAAATCCCACATCTGGAGTCCGCTCTAGCACCCTCGGCCCACCGAGTCCTGTGGGCTCCTGGGCTGAGTTCCACTCCTGCCCCTCCCTGCCTGCCCAACCTCCCACCCTGCATTCCATCTGTCCTCACCGCTTCCTGCTGTACTCACCTAGGAGAGGAGACCGTTCTGGACAGTATGGGAGACTCTGAGGAGCTGGCGGACCCCCTGGGGCAACAGGGGCTCCAGGCAGGTGACTGAGGTTACTGTAGACATCACGCGGGTGAGAATAGTCAAATGTCGGCCCTTGATCTCGGCCAAACAAGGCGCTGAGGCTCCGGAAGCCCCCGAGGGACAGGTACATCATGACAGCCAGCTGGGAGCCCACCAGCAGGGCCAGCGTGCAGGGCCGCTCCAGCAGCCTCCGCAGCATCCTGGGCGAGATCTGGGAGGGAGAGAGGGCAGTTCTGGGCAGGAAGCAGGTGAGCACCAGTGGGAGGGAAGAAGGCCGGATGGGGTGAAGAGGGGGAAGGCAGGGGACGAAGCCACAGCAGGGAGCACAGGTGTGCAGCCACAGCGGAAAGAATGGAGCCCCAGCAACCCTGCCACCTGTCACTTTCAGCCCAAGTTTCATTTTCCACCACTTCCCCCAAACCACTCCCACCATCCACTCTGACCGCACCCCCAAGAATGTTTAAAACGCTCAAGTCCCACGCCCATTTCGGAAGTCTCTGGAAAATGCGCCCTTCCAATTCCAGAGGAGAAGGGACAGACTCACCTAGGTTCAAGCTGTCTTCTTTGGGATCATGGGGGCTCCAGGGGGTCCCGGGGGGGCAGAGATGTGAGGCATTATCTAAAATTAGAACTGTCCCAGAGGGCAGAGAAGGACTCCATTCAGCACTCCAACAGCAAATCTGAGACCTGCTGGGACAGAAGTGGTCAAAGTGGCCGACCAGCCACTCCGGCAGAGATTAGGATCAGGGTGCAGCTGGTTTCTCAGCAGGCGAAGTGAGAGGAAGTAGTTGCAAGAAAAGCGACGAGATGGAGATGCTAGGGCCCGGGACTACCCTGGAGAGAGTCGGGCTGCTCCTTAACCACCCCTACCCCCACCCCAACAGGACGGACCTGTTTGGAAAGTGGGGACAGGGCAGCTGATGGAGACACAGTCCCAGACCGACAAAATCCGTTCAAGAGGCGTCAGTCATGACAGGACCGTAGAGTGGCCTCTGGAGAACCCAGGGCGAGTAGGGAGCAGGCGCCTCGGTTCTTCACGTGCCTGGGAGCTCGCTCCGCTAGTGCAGGGAGCGTGACCACCTGGGAGCTGCAAGCACACAGCCCCGGAGCGCGGCGGGGACCAGGTGGGGGTGGCGTCCTCCAGCCTTTCCACCTGTCCCCAGCCCTAGCGGGGGTGGGGCGCAAGGTTACCGCTGAAGTGAGAAGAGGACGGGGGCACCTGGGCGGGCTCACCTGGAGGGGCGTGGTCAGCGCTCTGCGGGGGGGTTACAACCCCGTTCAGTCGGAGCACGCCCACCCCATCGCAATCTCCTCTCGCGTTTGCCTCTCCGTGCAATGTGAGCCCACCCGGCCCCCGTCCACACTTCCACCTGAGATCCCGTCCTTGCTCGGGCTGGTCTCCAGCCTTTATCCCAAACTTCTCACTCTCCCAACCGCCCGAACCTTTCTCCCAGGCCTCTCTTCTCACGGTCCCCAGCCCACATACCTGGTCTTCTGTTTCCCGTCGTCACCGCCACCCGGACAGCCGGGCAGGCATCGCTGCCGCCATCTTGGAAGCGGGCGCCGCGGGGGCGGAGCCTCGCGTCACGGGGCGGGGCCTCGGGTGGAGCCGCCCAGCCGCGAGGGGCAGGGGCCCAGGGCGGCGTGGTCTGAGCTGGGTGCGGGGTGGCTTACACGGTCGCCCCTGGGGCGCCGACTATCGTGTGGGACTCGGCAGGGGCCCGAACCCCGGGGAGTGGGTGCAGGGGCCTCATGGCCACCCCTCAAATTCCTTGCGGGTTTCTCGTTCCCATCCCCGTGACTGGTAAAAGCAGCAGCCCCAGCCCTGGACTGTCCTCAGGACCCAGACTGAGCGAGAGGCCAAGCGGGCTGGGAGGCAGTTTCTGGTCGGTCCAGCGTTGCAGTCACCGCGGGGTAGGCTGAGCCCCTCTCCCGGTGTGTCGGTGGCGCCCCCTGCAGCCTAGTGCCACTTAGTATCCAGACGGTTTCTTGCTCAGGCTACAGCGTTGCAGAAGGTCCTGGTGCATCTTTGTATCCCGCGGTATCCTGCAGGCGTCGAACACCGACGGTCACTTACTAAAACGACGAGACGTTGATGCGGGGCGAAGGGCAGCGTCTGCTTTCATGTAAACACGTCTCCCCAAATCGTAGAGTAAAATGACTGCTGATATCCAGTATGTCTACCTGTGGCTTCCACTACCCCCGGAATACTGTGTTCCTCAGAAGCAGATGTTCACGCTGGGGAAACAATAAGAGAATTGAGTAACTCAGTGTCTGCCTCAAAAGCTCGCGGTCTTGTGCGGTGGGGGTGGGGAACTGGGAGGCGATGTAAACAATCCAACGTGATAAATGTGAGAGCCCAGAAATGGCACCTGGTTCGCACGTGGAGAGTCTCTGAAGGCTTCCTAGAAGAAGTGGGGGCTAATGAGAATGGTGAAGGACTTGTCTATAGTATATTCTCCTGCTTTATAAAATTCTGGTTTTGTGGGAGTTTAAAACGCAGTGTACGTAACTGATTGCCTTGCAAATTCTGTCCCTTCTGGTAGAGGTTCCGTTCACTCCTACTCCCACATCTTGAAAAACGGTTTTGCCTCAATTTTCATATTCATTTTTATATTTCTGATCTGTAAATGTGTCCGTTCTCTAGACTTCCTTGGGTTCCAGTTCTAACATCTGCCAGTTCCTTTATGAGTTAAATAAAATCAACATGTGTTCTTTTATTTTCCCTTTTCTTTCTTTTTTTTTTCTTTTTTTGGAGAGGTTTTTCGCTATAGGGTGCGTGCGCTCGCCAGACAGACAGAGAGACAGAGAGACAGAAAGCGAAATCACCCCCCAGGGGGGATGGTCATGCCACAATCCCTTCTCCTCCATTGTCCTCTCGGGATCTTGGGCACGCACGCACACGTGCCCGGTGTGAGTTTTAAGCCACCTGATCCGGACGTGAACTGCGACTACGTGGGAGTCCAGCGACATAGCCATTATGCTAACTGCCGGTTCCCTCCCTTTTCTTTTAAGTTTGCCAGAGGGCCTGTGCTCACTGGGGAGAGAGAGAGGGAAAGCAAGAAAGCATCCCCTATGGCACATGGCCACAAAGCAATCCTTTCTTCTCCATCTCTCCCTCCTGCTGGGATTTTGAACCTTAATGCACAGGCACCCCGAGTGTTCCCCAGCCAGCTGGGTGGGAGACTCGAGCAGCAGTCTGTCCTGTGGGATCTGGCCGCCTTAACTACCACTGGTTGGCCCAATGTGTTCATTTTCATACGGATATTGATGAAGACTTTTTTCTGGCCCAGCTGGTGGTGGAGTGGCTAAGATACTGGACTCCCACATGGCTGACTGTGGAGAACATATTTTCAAATTAACTACTCTCCACAGCTGACCAGGGTTTGAGTCCCCAACCTGGCAACTTGAAACTCACACCAGGGGTGTGTATGCCCAAAATCCCGAGAGGAGAATAGAGCAGAAGGGCTTGCGGCATGGCCATTCGCCCTGCATCCCCTGACAGGGGTATGTCTCTGTCTGTCTCTGTCTCTGGGGACAGCGCATGTACCCTATAGCAAAATCTCTAAAAAAAAAAAAAAAAAAAAAGACTCTTTTTAACCAAACTCTAAACCGCGCGCTAGGGACTCTTTTTTGGATTGAGTTTTTTTTTCTTTTTTTGGAGAGGTTTTTCGCTATAGGGGGCGTGCGCTCGCCAGACAGACAGAGAGACAGAGAGACAGAAAGCGAAATCACCCCCCAGGGGGGATGGTCATGCCACAATCCCTTCTCCTCCATTGTCCTCTCGGGATCTTGGGCACGCACGCACACGTGCCCGGTGTGAGTTTTAAGCCACCTGATCCGGACGTGAACTGCGACTACGTGGGAGTCCAGCGACATAGCCATTATGCTAACTGCCGGTTCCCTCCCTTTTCTTTTAAGTTTGCCAGAGGGCCTGTGCTCACTGGGGAGAGAGAGAGGGAAAGCAAGAAAGCATCCCCTATGGCACATGGCCACAAAGCAATCCTTTCTTCTCCATCTCTCCCTCCTGCTGGGATTTTGAACCTTAATGCACAGGCACCCCGAGTGTTCCCCAGCCAGCTGGGTGGGAGACTCGAGCAGCAGTCTGTCCTGTGGGATCTGGCCGCCTTAACTACCACTGGTTGGCCCAATGTGTTCATTTTCATACGGATATTGATGAAGACTTTTTTCTGGCCCAGCTGGTGGTGGAGTGGCTAAGATACTGGACTCCCACATGGCTGACTGTGGAGAACATATTTTCAAATTAACTACTCTCCACAGCTGACCAGGGTTTGAGTCCCCAACCTGGCAACTTGAAACTCACACCAGGGGTGTGTATGCCCAAAATCCCGAGAGGAGAATAGAGCAGAAGGGCTTGCGGCATGGCCATTCGCCCTGCATCCCCTGACAGGGGTATGTCTCTGTCTGTCTCTGTCTCTGGGGACAGCGCATGTACCCTATAGCAAAATCTCTAAAAAAAAAAAAAAAAAAAAGACTCTCTTTAACCAAACTCTAAACCGGCTGCTAGGAGCTCTGTTTGTGACTAGATTTCGTCCTACCCTTGTTGGACCTGCCTGCCCAGTTCTAGCAAGAATCCTGCTAAGTCAGTTCAGGGTGACGTCTCCTCCATCTGATCATTTTGTGAAGTAGGATTAACAAGAGTCCCCCTGCCCTTGTAAGGGTCCTTCCCTCCACCAGCTCCTCTCAGTTCTCCTGAGCTATAAATCTGCACTTGCCCTGAGGTATTGGGATCTGAGCCTGACCTCTCCCCTCCCTTGTCAGGGTAGTCCTTGCACCTATCACAGTAGTCCTGAAGAAAGTCTTCCTAATTATTTTTAGAGGTTTTCGGTCGGTATAGGGCGCGTGCACTCGCCACAAAGACAGAGAGAGACAGAGACAGAAAGCGAGAAATGCCCCCTTACCCGGGTGGATGGCCACACCACAATCCCTTCTCCTCCATTCTCCTCTCCGGATCTTGTGCACGCATGACCACACACACACACACACACACACACACACACACACCGGGCAGGAGTTTAAGCCACCAAGTCCAGAGACAATACACTTTTTTTTTTTTTTTTTTTTGAGTTTTTTTTTTTTTGGAGAGGTTTTTGCTGTAGGGCTCGTGTGCTCGCCACAAAGACAGAGAGACAGAGAGGAGACAGAAAGCAAGCCACCGGGTCTGGGACTAGAACCATGGTCGACTACATGGGAGTCCAGCAACATAGCCATTAAGCCAACTGCTGGTCCCCTTCCTAAATGTTTTAACAAGCATCAGAATAATTGTTTCTTGACAGTACGAGCATCCCAATTTTACCTTTTTCTGGAAATTATCTTGTAACAAATGAACAGCTTTCCTGGCAGAGGAACCTGTAAGAGCAAACGTCTGAAAGGTGGGGCCGGCAGGTGGTGCGGTGGTTAAGGTGCTGAACCCCACATGCCTGACCAGTTTCAGCCCCAGATCCAGGGGCTTAAAACTCATGCAGGGGGCGCTGGCAGGCAGGGTAGTGGTTAAGGGCCCTGGATTTCCACATGGCTGACCGTGATTCAAGTCCCAGACCTGGCAGCTTGCTTTCTCTCTTTCTCTATCTCCCTCTTTCACTCTGTCCCTCTCTGGTCAAATTAAAATAAGTAAATCAACAAATAAAGTTAAATTTTAAAAATTATTTTGAAAATTTTTTCAAGGGGACCAGAAGACGGTGTAATGATTATACCACTGGACTTCCACATAGTCTACTCCAGTTCAAGTCCCAGACCCAGAGGCTTGGAACTCACTCCAGGTACATGTGGGTGTGTGCCCAAGATTCCAAGAAGAAACAGGAGAAGAGGGGATTGCGGCATGGCCAGCCCCCATGGAGGGGTGATTTCTTGCTTTCTCTTTGTCTCTCCAGCAAGCACACGCACCCTATAGCAAAAATCTCTCTTAAAAGATTAAAAACAGAACAAAACAAACAAAAACAAACAAACAAAACAAACAAACAAAAAAAACTCATGCTGGACATGTGTGCATGCATGCCCAAAATCCTGAGAGGAGAATGGAGAAGAAGGGATTGTGACGTGGCCACCCCCCCCCCAGGGAGGAGGTGATTTCTCACTTTCCCTTTGTCTCTCTCCATCTCTCTGGTGAGCACACATGCGTATAGCAAAAATCTCTCCCCTCCACCCGCCCAAAAAAAGTCTGAAAGAAATTAGGGAATTGGGGAAATTAAAAACGAATCAGTAATGAACAATAAAAGGTCAATAAAGTGAGGGGGATGTAGCGATAGATAGTGAGGTAAGCAGATGCCAGATGATAAGAGGCTCCAGAAACCACATGAAAGGGGCTTGGGTTTTATCCCCAGAGCAAGAAGAAGGCATTAAGGTGCAGTCAACAGAGAACGCTGTGGTCAGAGCTTCAGGAATTTTCATCTGGTGGAATGGTGGTCAAGACTGCAGGCAGGAGATGATCTAGGTAGTTACTGCAGAAGTGCAGGAAACTGAGGTGACACCCCCAGGCCTAAAGGAAGAGGGAACCTTCGGGAACCTGCAAGAGGCAAACAGAACTTGGTGGTATGACTGTGTGTACCGTCCTGGATGGAGAAGACTCCTAGGTGACCCCCGGATTTCTAGTTTGGGCCACTGGGTGAATGGCAGTGCCGTTTAATGAGAAACACAACTTACAAAGAAGCGGGCCGGCAGGGGCCATGGGGGTTAAGGCACTGGATTCCCCCGTGACTGAGAAATGTGAAAAATAGTAATAATAAATAACAGGCGCTAAAGTAATGATCTTTAAGGGGAGAAAATGCCTTAGGAAGAGGTACGTTGGGGGGAGGGTAGAGATGACAAGGTTTGGACTTGCTGAGCTCACTGGCCCCACATGAGGCAATACTGGGTGTGAATACAATGCCAGCTTTGAAACCCACTGGCTGTGTGCCCAAGCGATACATTCCCTGGGTTTCATCTGTAAAATAAACCCCATCTTCAGGAGTTTTACGACAATGAGAACTATAGAAAAATGTCAACAGACAACAGGAACCCTTAATCTGAATTATGACCACAAAATAGGAGCCAAGGAAAAGTCCTGAGGGCCAGGTGTGGTGATTAAGGTGCTGGACTCCCACATAGACAACTGCAGTTCAAGTCCCAGACTCAGTGACTTGAAAGTCACACAGAGCACATATAGGGTCATGCCCATAATCCCTTGAGAATAGAGAAAGGACTATGGCATGGCCATCCCCTCTTGGGAGTCGGGGGCGGATTCTCATTCGCCTTCACACTGTCTCCCTCTGTCTCTCTCCGGTGAGTGCACAGGCCCTCTGACAAAAACTGTTTATTTTTAAAAATGAGGAGTAGGAGGCAGCAGGTAGCATAATGATTAAGGCACTGGACTCCCACATGACCAACCACGGTTCAAGTCCAAGACCTGGTGGCTTGAAGATCACACAGGGTGCATGTGCATATGTACCCAGAGTCCCAAGAGGAGGGTGGAGGAGGGATTGTGGCATGGCCATCCCTCCTGGGGGGTGATTTCTCACTTTCCCTCTCACTGTCTTTTTCTGTCTCTCTCCAGGGAGCACACATGTCCTATGGCACCACGATCCCTTCTCCTCCATTCTCATCCCGGGGTTTGGAGCACACATTCACACATGCCTGGCATGTTTTTCAAGCCTCTAGACCCTGGACTCATATCGTGCTGTCAGCCATTTGGGATTTAGCCACTTTAACCACCATGCCACCAGCTGGCCCAAAGTTCTGGTTTTTTAGGGAGCTCCCTGTGTAGCCCAAGAGACAGACTTGAACAGACTATTACAACACGATTCTTCCAGAGGGCCTATCTCGGAGCCTCTGTTCTGCAGAGGGTCCTTTTCTTACAGAAGTGACCTTCTTTCATGTCCTACCCTGTCCCTGTAGACCATACCACTCCCCTACATTCATTTGTAAGCTCCCTGTTGGCAAGAACCTTCCCCTCCCCTCCATGTCACCCTGGTCACACCCTGGACTTAGTCATCATCGGGAACTGCTACATTTCCGAAAACTGAACTTCTAATGTGCTGGTTTCCACCACAACATCCTGTCTTTTTGTATTCTCTTTCTTAACTTCATTTTTATTTTTCCTGAGAGACAAGCACCCTTCTCAGGGGCTTGCTTTGCCACAGTTCACCCCTAGCCTTCCAGATGCACCACCCCCTTACTACCCCGTACCCCACACCAGATCCTCCCTCTAGTGTCCCAGGGTGCACTTGGCATGTTCGGGTTAAACCCAGACCCTGAGCCCAGGGCCTCCCCATACGGTTCCTGTACCATTCAGTGGTGCCCTGCCGCCCGTGCCACCATGATGGGGCCTTTCTTTATTCTAAATAAATCTTGGGGCCGCTAGTGGCCCTGTTACAACACATAACACAGTAGCAGAAACCCAGTCTGGTAATCAAAAACTAATGTAAAATCATTTAAATGTTTATTTGTTTTTCTCAAGGAAACACCAAAGGTAGGGGAAGTGGAGCAGGCAGGGTTTTGCCATAGGGCATATATAGGGTTGTAGAGGGACAGTGAGAGGGAAAGTGAGAAATCACCCCCCAGGGTGAACGGCCATGCTGCAATCCCTCACCCTCTTGGGGTTTTAGTCACACATGCACAGAAACACTTATTTATTTATTTATTTATTTTTTGAAAGAGGTTTTTGCTATCGGGCGCATGTGCTCACCAGAAAGACAGAAAGCAAAAAATCGCCCCCCAGGGGCGATGGCCACGCCACAATCCCTTCTCCTCCATTCTCCTCTCGGGATCTTGGACACGCAAGCACATCGGCCCAGCATGAGTTTAAGCCACTGGGTCCAGACTCGAATCATGGTTGACTACATGGGAGTCCAGTGACATAGCCATTATGCCAACTGCTGGTCCCGCACTTTTTTTTTTAAAGAGATTTTTGGTATAGGCTGTGTGCGCTCACCAGAGAGACAGAAAGCAAGAAATCATCCCATAAGGGGAGAGCCACATCGCAATCCCTTCTCCATTCTCCTCCCAATATCTTAGACACGCACACACATGTGCCCAGTGTGTGTTTCAGGTCACCAGGTCCAGGACTCAAACCACGGTCAGCCATGTGGGAGTCTAGCAATGTAACCATTACACCATCTGTTAGGTCCCACAGAAGCACATTTTAATATATAGGTTCAGTGGCTTTAAAATTCTCTCTATTGGGGCCAGTAGGTAGTGTGATGGTTGAGTTGCTGGACTCCCACATGTTTGATTGTGGTTCAAGTCCCAGACCCGCAGCTTGCTTTCTCACTTTCCTTCTCTCTCTGTCTCTCCCTGGTGAGCACACATGCCTGATAGAAAATTTAAAATAATAACACTAATAAATAAAATTAAATCATTAATTATTTATAAATAAATAAAATAAAACGCTCTCTACCTCCTATTCAGCATTTCCCACCAGCATGGCAGCTTCTCTCCAGCACTATTTCTCCAACGCCCCCTCAGCTCGCAGAGTTTTCCAGATCCCTGTCCTCCTCAGCTCCTTACCTTACCATATTACCCTCCAACTTCAGTCTGTTCAGGTCTGTTTTCTGCACTTCATTTTGCATAACATGGAAACTCTCACACTGACATAGCAAGACATTCTCCCTCTGTCCAACTTTCCAGGGGATCCCTGCAGTCTCACAGCTACATCTAGAAGGAGAGGCAAACACCTCCTCCAGGAGCAGTTCCGTGACCCCGCATTCTGTCCTGGGTGGCCCTCCTTTAGCATAGCACCTACCACATGGGTCTGCATTTTTGTCCTACCTGACTGTCTTTGTCACCAACTGTGAACTCTCCATGTTCCATGAAAGACCATGTCTTTCTTTTTTATCATCCTTTGCATATAATCCCAAATTTGTGGTCAAAGAAGAGATCCAGGAGAAAGAGAATCAGCAGGTACTGACCTCTTACCAGAAGCTAGAAAACAGTGCCACGCTGTTATCATTAAATGCTGAGGTTCTGGCAACCTCTCCGTAGGGCAAGTAGTGCGATGCCCATCTTACAGATAAGGAAACTTGCAGAGAGCAGTCACGGAGACAAGTGTTTTTGTTGCTTTGTTTTGTTTTGAGATGGAGATTTTTGCTATAGGGTATGTGTGCTTGCCAGAGAGACAGAGAGAGAGAGAGATGGAAAGAGAGTCAGGAATCACCCCCCAGGGGGGATGGCCAAACTGCAATTCCTTCTCCTCCATTCTCCTTTGGGGATTTTGGGTACACATGCACACACACCCTAAATATTTCAAGCTGCCAGGTCCAGGACTTGAACCACGATTGACCATGTGGGAATCCAGCGCTCCAAACACTACACCATCTGCTGGTCTCGAAATCACATTTAAGGTCACATTATTATGATTTGACTCCCAAAATCTTGTCTTCCCATGTGCTGTGAAAGCATAACAACAGTTTAAAACCCAGTGGCTTACGTGTTGGACAATAGATGGGATAAACAGTCAATTCTCAACGAGAGATCAGTCCAGTTCCTGTACTTCACTCTTTTCTCCACACCTATTGCTGGGCCGATCTGTGTAAGTTGGTAGGGTTTATTTGCTGGTTGCTCAACAATTGTGAGGGATGCTTAAATCTCCTTTCTCCCTCTTTCCTTCCCAAGGCTACTTAAGGACCCTCGGCCTATGTAAGGTCCTGTTCGTGTAAGTTGTTCGGTACTGTTGCCCCCACCACTCCCATACCAGCTTCCCCTGATCTCCCCTCTTTTCAAGCATGTTCTAGAACATGCTGTTTCAGGCAGGCCCTGTAGTTTTAGTGGCTAATGGAAGCCAGATGATCCCATATAGCTGACTATGGTTCGAATCCCAGCCTCAGCAGCTTAAAAATTATGCAGGGTGTGTGTGCCCAAAACCCCAAAAGGAGGAAGAAATGGAGAAGAGATAGTGGCATGGCCACACCCCACTTGAGGATGCTTTCTCCCTCAACCTCTTTGTCAGGGAACACACCCTTCAGCAACTGAGAAAGAAAGAAAGAAGAAAGAAAGAGAGGAAGGAAGGAAGGGAGGGAGGAAGGAAGGTAGGAAAGGAAAGGAAAGGAAAGGAAAGGAAAGGAAAGGGAAGGGAAGGGAAGGGAAGAAAGGAAAGGAAAGGAAAGGAAAGGAAAGGAAAGGAAGAAAGAGAAAGAAAGAAGAAAAGAAAGAAAGAAGGAAAGAGGGAAGGAAAGGAAGGAGGGAAGGAGGGAGGGAGGGAGAAAGGAAGGAAGGAAGGAAGGAAAAGAAAGAAAGAAAAAGAAAGAAAGAAAGAAAGAAGAAAGAAAGAGAGGAAGGAAGGAAGGGAGGGAGGAAGGAAGGTAGGAAAGGAAAAGAAAGGAAAGGAAAGGAAAGGAAAGGAAAGGAAAGGAAAGGAAAGGAAAGGAAAGGAAAGGAAAGGAAAGGAAAGGAAAGGAAAGGAAAGGAAAGGAAAGGAAAGGAAAGGAAAGGAAAGGAAAGGGAAGGGAAGGAAGAAAGAGAAAGAAAGAAGGAGGGAGGAAGGAAGGAAGGAAGGAAGGAAGGAAGGAAGGAAGGAAGGAAGGAAGGGAAAGAAAAAGAGAGAGAGAGAGAGAGAGAAAGAGCTGGTGGTTTCCTCCAGCTGTGAGCTAGTCACTCCTGCTGCCAATGTTTTTGGCTTCGCCCCAGCAACAGCCGATGAGGAAGGTATTCAATTGGTTCAGAAGCATCCTCTTAGCCAACAGAATGTTACTGCACTGCATTCCACTTTCTACCCCTTCCTTCCCCACATGTCCTCACCAATGAGATAATAGCTTTGTCACTTACTGCCAACCTGATATTTCAGACAACAAAATACTGTAATACTACATGGAGATTAAAACGTGGGGCTGGAGATGGAGTAGAGGGGTCAATGTCACTTCCACGGCACCATCCAGAAACTCTGGCTCTTCCAGCTCCACCACAAAAATAGTGGTTGGACAAATGCCCAGATTTTCTCTGCTCTAACCACAGAAGCAGAGACTCTCAGGGGCAAAAGCAACTTAGCGAATGCAGCCAACTCAGTTCTTGCTTCCACCTCCTCCCCCACTTCAAATACACAGAACACTTGCCATCCTATAAATGGCTGTCCAGAGTCAACAGGTGGTAAGGTGGCCAGGGTGGCTGGGTCCCACATGATCAACTGCATGGTTTGAGTTCCAGACCAAGAGGTTTGAAAAACACACCTGGCGCATGTGCATGAGTGCCCAAAATCCCGGGAGGAGAATGAAGGAGAAAGGATTACTGTGTGGCCATCCTTCCTGTGGGATGCTTTCTCACTTTCCTTCTCTTTTTGTTTCTCTCTATCTCTTTCTAATGAGTGCATGCAACCTATAGCAAACTAAAATGAACTAATTAAAGAAAACATGTCCGCACCCTGCTTGAACTTCTCCAGGGACAGAGCACTCACTCCATGGTCAGCCCCTGCCTCTTCTTTCTCCACCTCCTTGCTGTTCACTCAGACCAGGTACCTGGGTGGTCTTGGTGCTCCCTCCCTTCCTGCTAGTCCTGTCTCTGTTCCTGTGTGTCTCTCCCCCCAGCTCAGGACGGTGAGTCCATGAGTTGGCAGACTGGGAGGCAGGGCTCATCTTGTCCCTATCAGGGAGCTAGGTGTGTGCTCCCACACTCCAGGCAAGAAATGGAACTCCCAACATCAGGGTATTTGTTAGAGCTTATAACTTGGGTCTGCAAGGGGTGGTATGAGGAGAGACCATTCCAGAAAGGGGCCAGGCCTTGTGGGATCGCAGATGGGGGTGTCCAGCACTTCTCTTGGAGGTGAGGTGATCTCTAAGGTCAGCTCCTTTCTGGGAAAAATTTCTATCTATCAGTAAGGCCGCCTACTCAGTCAGCAAAGAGCTTCCTCTTAAAATAACACACAGGGGGGGCGGCAGGTGGCATGGTAGTTGGGGGCACTGGACTTCCACATGGCTGACCGCGGTTTGAGTCCCGGACCTGGCTGCTTGCTTTCTCTCTCTCTCACACTCTGCCCCTCGCTGGCCCAATTAGAATGAATGAATGAATGAATGAATGAATGAATAAGTAAATACATGGGTAAATAAAGTTAAATAAAATAATTCTTTAAAAACTCTTGATTTCAATAAATAAATAAATAAAAATAACACACAAGAAACTAACTTTAGGGAACAGGCAGTGGTACAGTTGTAAAGAGCCTGACCTGCTTGGGAAGGTTCATGGTTCAAGTCCAGAGACCTCCCTAATTATATTGGACACATGCTTGTCCACGATCTGGGGCTGTCTGGGGGTGCATCATGGTACCAGGACCCTGCTGGCAATGTTCCCTTCTCTCGGCCTCTCTCACTCATGGAAGAAATTTTAAAAAAAGAGAAAGAAGGAGCTGGCAGGTGGTGTGGTGGTTAAGGCACTGAACTCCCACATGGCCGACTATGGTTGGAGTCCCAGAAATGGTAGCTTGCTTTCTCACCTTTTCTCTCTCTCTCTCTGGTAAATAGAAAAAAGAAGAAAGAAAGAAAGAGAAAGAAAGATGAAAAGCAATAATGGACAAAATTAAATAAAATAATTATTTTTTTAAAAATTATTTTATTTATTATTTTTTCACATGAGTTTTGCCAGAGGAAGAGAGACAGAGAGAGGGAGAGGGAGAAAGCAAGCCACCAAGTTCAGGACTCGAACCATGGTCAGCCATGTGGGAATTCTAGCACCTTAACCACCATGGCACTTATTGGGTGCTTCTTTATTTATTTATTTATTTATTTATTTAATTTTTTTGGAGAGGTTTTTGCTATAGGGTACATGCGCTCTCCAGAAAGACAGAGAGAGACAGAAAGCGAGAAATCACCCCCCAGAGGGGATGGCCACGCCACAATCCCTTCTCCTCCATTCTCCTCTTGGGCATGCACGCACACACGCCCAGTGTGAATTTAAGCCACCAGGTCTGGGACTTGAACTGCAGTCGACTACATGGGAGTCCAGCAACATAGCCATTATGCCAACTGCTGGTCCCATAAAATAATTCTTTAAAAAGGAAAAAAAAGAAAGTGACTGTTGAACAAAGTGTGAGGCCTCAGGAAGATGAAAGAAAGGTACCAAGGCCTGTTGTGATGAACTGCTCCCGAGACCCGCCCAAGCCTTGCCCTCCATAACCCTCAGAGTCCATTGGGTCAGGGCTCGGTCTCTGCACAGCTCACTCGGCCCCATTGTTTCCCCTTGTGGAGGTGTAGTGTTCACTCCCACACCCCACCTCACTCTGGGATACAGCGTGAGCTCCTTGAGGACACAGGGACACACCCTGAGTGCTTGTACGTCACATCTCCTTAAACGCACAGCTCTGCTCAGTGACCATGAGCTCATCGGTCCAGTTATTTTATTTGTTACTATTATTTATTTTTAAATATTACCAGAGAGACAATGGGAGAGAGTGTCGCTGCCCGTGACGCTGCCGCGAACAAAGGACACACACCAAGCGGTTTCTTCCTTTCGTCCCTTTTCCCCTAAATAAATCATTATTTTGAGAGATTTTTTTGCTATAGGGCACGTGCGCTCACCAGACAGACAGAGAGAGACAGAGAGACAAAAAGTGAGAAATCAACCCCCAGGAGGATGGCGACGCCACAATCCCTTCTCCGTTCTCCTCTCAAGATCTTGGGCACGCATGCACACGCGCCCAGCGTGAGTTTTAAGCCACCGGGTCTGGGACGCGAACCGCAGTTGACTACATGGGAGTACAGCGACATAGCTATTACACTAACTGCTGGTCCCATAAATAAATAATTATTTTTTAAAAAATTCCATTTTAACCTCACCTCTTTGAAAAGTCTGCTGAGAGGCTGGCAGGTGGCATGGTGATTAAGGGCACTGGACTCCCACATGGCCAGATCTGGCGG
>NW_006201251.1:408601-413481 GCF_000334495.1 Tupaia belangeri chinensis
GCGCGTGTGCGTGCGTGCCCAAGATCCTGAGAGGAGAACAGAGGAGAAGGGATTGCGGCGTGACCGTCCCCCCGGGGGGTGATTTCTCGCTTTCTGTGTCTTTGTCTCTGTCTGTCTGGTGAGCGTACGCGCCCTATAGCAAACAACCTCTCCATAAAAACAAAAAACAAAAAACAAAAAAAAAGAAAAGTCTGGGGGCTGGTAGGTGGCGTTGTGGTTAGGGTACTGAACTCCCACATGGCCAACTGCAGTTCGAGTCTCAGACCCAGTGACTTGTTTTCTCAGTTTCTTTCTCTCTCTCTCACTCTGTCCCTCCCTGGTCAAATTGAAAGAAAGAAAGAAAGAGAGAGAGAGAGAGAGAGAGAGAGGAAGGAAGGAAGGTGTCCTGACCCGCAAGACAGTCGAACAGGTTTCCTGAGGGAAGGAGTGAGAGACAGGACGAATGGCGCAGTGTTACAACATGGAGACAACGCAGTGTTACAATTCTTCAGGGTCGTCTGGAGATGACGGGGTGTTTCAGGGTCATCTGGCAATTGTGGGCCAGGGATCGTGGTTATATACATGTTGGTGGGCGGTGACTGGTTGAATGAAGGATTGTAAAAGGTGGGTAATGATTGGTTGCTTTGTGGACCAATCATGAGGTGCTGGATATGCAAATCTGAGGGATTCTAAGCTCACCGATTTGCTATGGGAAATGGCCAATCAGAGTATGGTTTTGAAGGTGAGGTTTTGAAGGGGAGCTAATCATGGCCTTTGTCATTGTGTAATTGTTTGCTCTCTGAGAAACTAGCAATATTTGCTGGTGTGCAGCCTCCCACAGGAAAGAAGGAAGGAAGAAAGGAAGGAAGGAGGAAGGAAAGAAAGAAAGAAAAAGAAAGAAAGAAAGAAAGAAAGAAAGAAAGAAAGAAAGAAAGAAAGAAAGAAAGAAAGAAAGAAAGAAGGGGGGAGAGAGAGGGGAGAGAGAGAGAGAGAGAGAGAGAGAGGGAGGGAGGGAGGAAAGAAAAAGAAAAGTCTACTGTATTTACTTAGGTTGACTCTTCTTTAAAAAGGGGGCAGTGGGGCAGCAGATGGCATATTGGTTAAGGTGTTGGACTCCCACATGGCCTACCACAGTTCGAGTCCCAGACCTAACAACTTGAAACTCATGCTGGGCGCATGTGCATGCATGCCCAAAATTCCAGGAGAATAGAGAAAAGGATTGCAGCATGGCCTTTGCCCCTGAGGGGTGATTTCTCACTTTCCCTCTCACTGGGTCTCTCTGTCTCTCTCCAGAGAGTGCATGTGCCCTATACCAAAAACTGTAAAAAAAATAAAAAATTCTATTGCTTCCATGAGAAAGAGAAAGAGAAACAAAAAGAGGAACCCTCGGCAGGCTCCTCACACCACAGCCCACCTCGAGGCTCAGCCAGCCTGGATCAGGGCGCATGTGAGTGTGCCCAGTGTGCTCAGTAGGGTCGCAGGAGGCAAACCCAGGACCTTTCTGCACCAGCACCTAGCCCTGCCCTGGTCAATTCGTCACTCAGTAGACCTAGGGACCCTCTCCCACAGCTGTGGCCTTTACTAGTTCACAAACATTGAAAGGCTTGGTCCCAGGAGCAGCCCTGCAGGAGCAGGTGTTGCAGGCCCCGTCCCACACACGAGGGATCGAAGGCTGTGCATCCAGGACCTCCGCGGCACCACGCAGACGGAGCGAGGCTGAACACCAGCTCCAGCTCTGATCCATGGGCTCCAGCTTGTGTGCTCTTGCATTTTTATTCTATTTTTAAAATTTGCTATGGGGCATGTGCAGTTGCCAAGATAGACCCGGTGGGGGTAGAAAGCACTCTCCAGGAATTGGCCACTCCACAGTCTTCTCTCTTTCATCCTCCTCTTGGATTTTGGGCACACTCGCACATGTGCCCCATGTGCTTTTCTTTTTAAATTATTTTATTTATTTATTTAGACCAGAGAGGGACGGAGCAAGAGAGCAAGAGAAAGGAAAGTGAGAAAGCAAGCCACCAGGTCTTGGACTCAAACCGTGGTTGGCTATGTGGGAGTCCAATGCCCCTAACCACCATGCCTCCTGCCCCCACCATGTGCTTTTCAAGTCACTGGGTCTGGAACTTGAACTGTGCCTTTTGCCACGTGGGATTCAGCCTCATTAACCACCACACTGGCTGCCCCATCCAGTGCTCTTTCTGCTACATTTCCCCTAAATTCCGCCAACCATTACTCTTACTACCAAGCCCTCCTTTGTGTTGAAGTAGTTGTTCTTGCACTTTTGTGTTCTTGGACTTGCAGCCAAGTGTCCCCCATGTCTCCTGCACATGGTCGGAAGGTGAGGGGCAGAACTGTCCTTTCTCTGACACCCTCAAAGTCCAGGACAGAGCTCTGCCAGCCAAAGGAACTGAGCCTGGGGGTGAGGGCAGGTTCAACCGACATGGATCTCCGCCACCCCCACCCACCCCCCGGCATTGCAGACCCCACAGAGGGTGGCTGCGACAGAAAGGCGACCGACGATAACTAGGAGCAGCAGCATCCACTGAGCATGCACCCGGTGCCAGGTGTCCCACTAGTTCTTTATTTACATCATTCCACCCTCACAACACGTTTCTAAGCGAGGTATTATTATTGGCAGATGAGGAAAAAAAACACAAAAACAAAACAAATGCTCAGAGACGTGGAGCCAAGGGGCAGCCACATCTGTCCAGCCCGCCGAAAAGAGCACATAAATAGCAGAATTCAATTTATACTTTAAAAATATGCTAATCCCTCACTCCCTGAGGGCCCATCCTGCCCTTGACGCTTCTTTTCCCAGAAAATAAAACTCAGGGAAAGGAGTGCAGGGCAGGTTGTGTGCCTCATACCTAAGTGCACGCACCCATTCTCTCTCTCTCTCTCTCACACACACACACACACACACACACACACATGAGAATGACATAGGCCTATCACCACGACCCTGGATTTCCTAGCCAGGGTGAGGGCTTATGAGGGGTGGGGGTCAGTTTCCCCCAGACCCTTCCCTGGTACTAAATAAAAGTGAATAAATACTAAATAAATTACAACCCGGGCCTGAGCCCACCCTGCCTCCCCCCTCCCTCCTATGACCCGCAGGGCAGAGGGGGCAGTTTAGATAGAAGACTGTCCTCCAGCCCCTTCCATCCACGGACCATGGCCGCCTCCCAGGGCAGGACACCGGGGCAGGGCCAGCCTGCGCACGAGGGCAGAGGGGGGCATCTTAGCACGAGGCAGCTGCAGAGGCCCCTCCTCCTCCCAGCTAAGTTCGAGGCCCGGGTGCCCAGGAAGGACAGCCGGGATAGTGAGGTTATTTCCTGCCGGCCCAGGACCGCCGCCGGAGGATCTCCAGGATCTAGCCACGCCTGGTGCGTGGGGCGCGGCGTGGGAGGGGTGGGGCGGGGCACGAAGAAGCTGTAGCGGAGGCGGGCGTTCTGCGGGTTGCCGGCCACCAGGACTTGCAGAGTCAAGGGCTGGGCCAGCGGCCCGTGTCCTGACAGTGTCTCGGAGGCTGCGGTGGCCCCGCTGTAGCGCAGGCTGACGGCCCCGGGCAGAACCACGTCTGTCGGGGAGGGCATCAGCGTGTATTCCCCGTTGAGCGCATAGGAGCCGTCTGGGAGCTTCAGGGCCAGGTAGAGGCTCCGGAGGCCGGCGGGGGCCCCCCGCCCGGACAAGAATGTGGGTGGCCCCAGCAGGGATAGTGACCACGTTGTTGTATCCGTACCTGTGTGTGGAAGGAGCAGAGGGACAACTCAGCGCCTCTTGAATCACCCCAGCCTCCTGAGCTGTCTCTGACTGTGTGTATGCATTGTGGGTTCCTTTTTTTTTTTAAGAGAGATTTTTGTTTTAGGGTGTGCATGCTCTCTGGAGAGACAGAGAGATAGAAAGTGAGAAATTACCCCCAGGAGGCAGCATTTCCTTCTCTGAGGGCTCTTCTGTCACTCATGAGAAGTGAGCATTATAGACAAGCTATTCATGGGCTTCTATTTTGCTGCCCCAAAATAAACTCATACTTTTATCCCACTTCTCCACGAACTTTCTGAAGTTCCCTGGAATGTATGTAGAGTTGTCTGCCAGAGCCGCGTGAGCTGCCCAGCCTCAGGAGAGCTACACGCAAGTCCTCCGAGCTCTTATGCTGGAGTTTTACGTCTCCCGCCCGCACCCCCGTGCAAGGGCCCTTCCAAGCTCCACCTCTTTGGTGCCTGTCCAGTTCCTACTCTCGCTCCCAGCCTCAGCTCAACGCCAGAAGAGCCCCTGTGTCGGGGCCTTGTGGGCGCCTCTCTCTCTCATGAAAGAAATATAAGATTCAGCCCAGAGGCCCCGCCCGTGGAAGTCTCCTCTGACGCCCACCGGGCTCTGGCGCTCCCGAGCTAACCGCTGTGGGACCTGCGGGACCTGCACTGTCACTGCTCAGACACCCAGCTCTGCCTGAGACGGAGGTCCTGAGGGGACAAACTGGCCTTCCCCACTGCTCTGCTCAGGAAAGGTAGAGAAGAAATAACCCGGGAGACCAGCAGGTGGCGTGGTGAAGGCACTGGGCACTCCCACATGGTCAACTACAGTTCAAGTCCTGGCCCTGGTGGCTTGCTTTCTCACTTTCCATCTCTCTCTCTCTCTCTCCTCTCTCTCTCTCTCTCTCTCTGTTTTTGTCTGGTCAAATTAAAATAAATGAACAAATAAAATTAAATAAATAACTAACCTGAATTTTCGGAAGGAGCCCGACTGCTTGCTGCAGCCAGAACCGTCCCCACCGCACACCATGCACTTGTCGAACTTCTTTTTGGAGCCAATGACGCGGTCACAGCCAGCGTGGATGCAGCGGCCCTGGACACAGACCGAGGAGCTGTCCGGGGAGCAGGGGGTCCCGTCTACCACCTGAGGGA
>NW_006201251.1:413639-433792 GCF_000334495.1 Tupaia belangeri chinensis
AGTAAAAAAAAATAATAATTTTTTTTTTTTTTTTTAAAGAAAGAGGCATTGGTAAGCCAGTCGTGACAATGTCCCTCAGGGAGGAAGTGTCAGAAAAGCAGAGTGAAGGAAGGAATGTGGGTGGTATGTAGGGTGAACCCAGACACTGTTTGGGATGGTAATCATGGTGACAAGGATGATAAAAGCCAGGGACAGGCAGGGGCACAGTTGGACCTACACAGGGAAAGGTCCTGGGTTCACATCCTACCACCTCCCTGAGCACACTGGGTGTATGTCCCTGTGACCTAGGCCGGCTGAGGCTGGGGTAGATTGTGGTGTGAGGACCCTGTTGGGAGCGACTGCCTCTCTCTTCCTCTCCTCTTTCTTTCTCACAGGAAAAATAAATGAAAACCTTAAGTAATGATAAAAGCCTCCATTTTCAGAGCTCTGAGTAGGAATCGGGCAGTGTGCTAAGTGCCTTATAAACAGGAACTTAAATTTCACAAGCACCCTCGCAGTTTCTGAAGCTGGGACGCAGAGGTTAGGAAGATGAAGGAGCTTGCCCAAGCCTTCCAGGTGGCAAGCTCAGAAGCCAGCACGGGACTTGCAGGTCTGATCCCAGCAGCAGGCCCTAGCCGTGATGGTACTACCCTCACATGGGCACTAGAGGGCAGCCAACTGCAGTTTTCCCAGGTTAGGGGCAGCTGCCCAGGCTCATTTTTCCTTCTTTAGCCTGGATCCCACTGACCTATCACGGGGTGTACTTTGACAGAGGAGCCCATGGAAACGGATGTCAAGGACTTGTCCAAATTGCTATGCATTTCCACGCTCACCGGACACAGCACCAGAAGATGAGGGGAGGCAGAGACACTGAGGGAAATGGGACAGGCTAGAGCAGCCCCACTGGCCGCCTATCCAGAGTCGGAGGCTTGTTTTCCCCATACCCGAGGACAGAGAAATCTTGGTAGCTCCTGGCGTTGGCCTGGCCTGCTATGGGACGCCAGCCATGGTGCTATTTGGGAGGAGCTTTGCCATCAGGAAGCAGAGGAGATGCCACGTGGTGGCTCAGCTGTACCAGAACTGGACCAACGTGGGGAAGGTCCTGAGACCTCGCTGAACATGCTGGGAGCGCGTACGCATGCCTGCGATCTGCGCTGGCTGAGGGTGAAGGTGGGTCATTGGACGGGCACCCTGTTGGAAGGACCTGTCTGTCTGTCTCTCTCATGGAAAAAATAAATAAACGTGAAAGCAAGCAAGCAAACAGAGGACCGCTGGGGAGAGCGTGAGCAGAGACAGCTGCGGGTACCCTGGCCCTCACCCGTGGCTCCAGCACGTAGTAGTAGCCCAGGGCCCGCGCCTGGCAGGTGAGTTTGCACTGGTCCCGGGGGGCCACACCTGTGTAGCGAGGGACCCAGTCCATGGGCCCTGGGAAGCTCTTGAAGAGGTCCGTGCGATGGTTGTAGGCAGCGCACTGCTGCTCACGGAAGGTCAGTGCTGTGGGGGTGAAGTGGACGGTCAGGGACCCTCCTTTGACCCTCAGGCAGCACGGCACCCCTCTCCCCCACAGACGGCCAGGGCAGCTGCCAAAAGTTACCATCACCATCCCCTTCCCCCCTCCCAACAGCAGGGACAAGCAGCACCTCTGCTGTCCCGTACTCCAGAGACGTCCTTCCTCCTGGACCAGCCCTCCCGAGGGCTCCCACCCTCCCACCCCTCACCTGAGCCAGTTGGGCAGTCCTCAGGCCTGCAGGAGCGAAAGCGGGTCCGGCGACCCTCGCAGTACTTTCCCCCATTCCTGGGGACGGGCCTCGTGCAGTCCCGGGAGGAGAACTGGACGCCGCCCCCGCAGGTCCGAGAGCAGTCGCCCCACGGTCCCCAGGGACCCCAGCCACCAGCCTGCGGAGTCTGCAGAAGCACAAGATGGAAGGTGAGATCAGTGTGCTCTTCTGGGGAAGGGCCGGTCCCCCCTCCCCCAGGACCTGGGATCTCACGTTGAAGTCCTGGAGCTGATCCACGTGGAGGCAGCGGCCTCCCATGCAGGCCTGTGCAGGCCCACAGGGGGTGCCATCGGCCCAGGGAGAGTGCTTGGTCTGGCACATGGCGTGGCCATTGAGGTGGCCGGAGCACCACAGGGCCACACAGGGAGGCGGCAGCTGTGGACAGTGGTGTGAGTCGGGCCCGAAGGTCAGTTGGCACTGGCGGTCTGCGTCATAGTCCTTGCCGGGGAAAGTCACGGGCAGGTGCAAGGGCGCCTCCGGCTTGTCTAAAAGGCAGTGTCCTGGAAGGGGGTTGGGGCACGAAGTCAGCAAGGGGAGGGGAGCTTTCAGGACTTCCAGCTGGAAAAGCTCAGGCTCCCTGGGGCTTCAGAGGTCCTGGGAAAAATCCTAGGGCTGTAAGAGGCTTTACATTTTGTTTAATGGCCAGAGGGCATGTGCAGTCACCAGAGACAGAGAGGGGATGAACACACCCCTGGTGGGAGCAATGATCCCTTATCTTCCATCTCTCCATCCTGTTAAGATTAAGGACACACATGCACGTATACCTAGTGTGTTTTTCAAGCCGCTGGGGCTGGGATTCGAACTGCATACTTGGCCATGTGGTATCCATCTCCCTTAACCTCTAGGTAACCAGACCACTCCCCTTCCCCCTTTTTAACATTTCCTTCTTTGTTCCATGAAAGAGAAAGAAAGAGAGCAAAAGATAGGCCTCTTAAGAGGGTCTTCATGCTACGATCTACCCCAGCTTCAGCCAGCCAGGATCAAGGACACGCACCAGCATATACAGGGAGACTTCGGGACAAGGTTTAGAACCAGGGACCTTCCGCGTAGCTCCAGCATCATGGAGTGTTGTGCTGGCCTGGAAGAGGCTTTAACTAGCTGCTATAATTTATTGGCTGCTTCTGACTTGTGAGCACTGGCACTATCCCAGTTCATTGCGGCTAACACCTAGGAGGTGGTCCCATGGCTCTCCCTATTTTACATGTCCACTGTGGACAGAGAAGCGAAGTAGCTTCGTCTTGCATCTATGTACAATGGAAGAACAGAGGCGGCGTAGGAACCCAGCCCCTGGGTCTTCCCGCCTGCACTGACTGACGGCAGAGTTCTGGAGCCTGCTTCTCACCGACGGCCCTGCCTGGTGTATTGTCCTGCTGTTCACTGAGTGACAAGGTGGTCCCCTTCTTCACGGCCAGCACACCCCAGTGTGGGACAGCTCTGGCCCTTAGGAGGTCAGTTCTATAAAAATTCTGCCGTGCTAAAACGTGCCTCCCCGTGTCATGCCAGTGATTCTGGGAGGATGCGGGAACTGCAAGAAGACAAGCAGCTTCAGTCGCCCTCCTGACGCCACACAGCAAGCACACGTGGGAGCCCGTGTGGCCGTGTGCAATGCAGCAGAAGTGAGGGTACTGTGGGGGGCCGAACCGAGTCCTGGCCAGAGAAAGGTAAATGCCATCTGCTTACCATAGCCATTATCCAGGAAGTCAGTGATGAAGCGGGCGCTGCAGGGGGACCAGGGCTCCTCGGGATCCACGTGAGCCATCACAGGGGCCATGACATGGCGGGAGGTGCTCCCAGGCCCGTTCAGACTAGCACACGGCTTGGAGTTGTCATGGAGCATGTTGAAGACGTGGCCTGTGAGAACAGACACCCTGCTAGGTGCAAAGACCCCATCCCTGTACCCTCAGGGACCCCATCCTAACCTGGCTGCGCTGTGAGTGGGCAGATCCATGCTCCTCCCACCCTCTCCCACCCACTCCTGCATGGCTTCGACATGTGAGCTCCAATACTGTCTCCCCTTTCCCCAAACACACCTGGGGCCTCTCCCTACCCTGTAGCTCACATTCCCACCCTGGAGCCCCCCCCATTCCCATGCTGATGCTTTGAGTAATATCTCTCTCCATACTGCGTCACCCCCTTCCCAACACATGCATACACACACACTCGCACGCACGGCGTTCCCAGTAGGTTTCCACGCACTATTTTATTTAATAGGAAAATCTAAATATTTGTCTAACCCGGAGCAGAGAAGGGAGACAGCCCTGGGCCTAGGCCTGCAGAGGAGGAAGAAACACCTTGGGAATCCTATACGTGCCCCAGTGAGCTCACCAGCTCCTCGCCTCGTCCCCGACCCCTCTGTCACTCACCACAGCTACCTGTGGCCCCAGCCCCTCACCCAGTTCATGAGCAGCGGTGAAGGCCGACTGGAGCCCATCATCTTCCACGACGGCACAGCTCCGCGCCGGGTCACACACTGTGCCCACATCGGCCATACCCAGAGTGTCGCAAGTGGAGACCCCGCACAGGTCCTAAGGAGAGGGCACACGGAAGAGGCTTGGGGTCCATCGAGGTCCAGAGAAGTGGGGCCTGGGCACTGAGTGCCAGCACGGCTGTGCGGCTGGGGCAGGAGTGCCGCACAGCTCCAGGGGCACCATAACATCGCGGCCTACGCGGTGCCACTTGGGCTGTGCAGTGCGCAGCCTGTGGCGCTGGCCGGGCCTCACCTGACGGGTGAACAGGATGGCCGTGTCGAAGTGGTCGGGGTCTGAGTCCTCAGGGGTGTTGAGGCCCCGCTGCCAGGCACAGAAACTGCGCAGCGTCTGGGCGGCACTGGGTCCCACCTGGGGCCCCTCCTCGCCTGACCCCAGGATCACTAGCCGAGTGACCACCAGGCTGACGGGGTTGCGGATACTGGGGTGCTTGAAGGCCTTGGCAGCGGCTGCCATAACTGTCAGCAGGTAGCGCTTCAGCCCTGCTCCGTGAAACGCCGCCATCTTGTCGTCTGCCACCACCAGGGTCTCCACGAACCTACTCAGTGAAGCAAAGCGCTGGAGAGAAAAAGGAGGAGGATCCTGAAATAGTTCCCAGACCCCTGGCTGGCTGCTGCCCTCCCTCACTTCCTGGGTCTGGACGGCCAGGGCCAGCTGGGCCCCACATACCCCAGGGATTCCTGCCTGAGGGCTTGGTCGGGCCCTCCCCCAACCCCAAATCCCAGGGCTTTTGCCATAAGTCTGAGGAATCAACTGTTGGTTCTGCCGAGGCGCAGGGGGTAGTGGGCCCCAGAGGTGGACGGCAAGGGGACTGGCTCCAGGAGGGGCTGGGGGTCCCCAGGCCAGAGTGCGGCTGGGGCCTGGGGCCTGTGGGACCAGGGTGAGAGGGCTGGTCTGCAACGTGTCTGCCCTGTGTGGTTGGAGGAACAATTCAGTCAGCAGCTAGGGCCCCGGCCAGATCTCAGCGTGGCGGGGGTGGAGGGGGCGGCCGGGGCTGCAGTCAGCAGCTAGGGCCCCGGCCAGATCTCAGCGTGGCGGGTGTGGAGGGAGCGTCTGGTCTGGATTAAAGCTAGAGGGGGAGGCGGGAGGAAGGAAGGGGAGAAGGGGGGAGACTGGGAGTGGGAGGGAGTCAGGGCTACAGCCGCAGGCAGCCCACAGTGTGGGAAGGGGGCTGGCCAGGAGGAGGTATGGGATGCCTGTCCTCCCCTCCACACCCCTGCCCTAGTTTGCCAGAACAACCTTAAAGGCACATCAGAAGCCAGAGGCCTCAAACTTCACTCCTCTTACTGGGGGCGCGGTGGGGGGAGGGGGAGATCAAGTTTGGGGCAGAGAAAAGAGCCAAGACCAAGGGGCTGTTCAAAAGAGCTCTCTTAGTAGAGGATTCACGGCCAGGCAGGGGTGCGGTGGGCAGGGGGAGCAGTCATTCCCAGCCTGGAGTCTCTGCCCCACTTCTGGGAACTCTCAGGGTCACCAAGGTCTGGCTAGGAGAAGGGCTGGGGCAGGGAGAGGCCAGAGCCTCCCCACCAAAGGAGGCTAGTGGAGGGAGTTAAAGCAGGAGGGAGGGAGGCAGGATGGCCAGAAGTGGAAGTGGGTGGAGAGGCTGAATGGGGGTCAGTAGGACAGACATGGCGGGGGGGGACGGGATCCAGGGCTGCCTACCTTGGCTCTTCGGGGGCTGGGGCTGGGGCTCCTGGGTGGAGCTTTGACGTTGCACATGGGCCCCTGGCCGCTGGCAGGACTCTTCCGGCGTAGGATGTGAGCCCCGGGCCCCCCGGCAGAATTAGGGTTGCCTCCCTCCAGGGGCTGGAGGTGCAGTTCGGCCCCTCGGTACTGCAGCACCCCTAGGAGGGCTCCTCCATCCCAGTGCAGAGACGCCACCGACTCCGGATCTCCGTTGACGGTGCCGGTCAGGTAGGTGCCCGGCTCTGCCCCGCCCAGCAGCTCGGGCGCCTGGCCCAGGTACTGCACCGTCAGGCCCTCGACCCGCACGCCAGGGTCCTGCTCCAGCTCCAGCAGCAGCGTCTCCCCGAAGGCCCGCAAGCGATACCACAGCCTGGCCGGGACGCCTGAGTCAGGCAGGACGCTCCCGTTGAGCTTCTCAGGAAACACGATCTCCTCCTCCCGAGGGAAGGGGCTGGCCGGCCGGGCGCTGGGCAGGAGCGAGACCAGCAGCAGCAGGAGCAGCTGCTGCAGCAGCAGCTGCTGCAGCCGCACCAGCCCGGAGACCGGCCCGGTGGGGACCCCCAGGCGGGGTGGCACTCTCCGCAGCCAGGGACGCGCCAAGCCCTTCCCGGGATGCGAGCCCGTCGGGGACATGGCACTGGTGCTGCAGCTGGGAGGGACCAAAGCCATCCGAGGCACCCAATCCTCCACACCCTGACTTTGGAAAGCCTCTCTCCGCAGCCTGGGGGCTCGGACTCCGGCCAAAGTCAGAGGCAGAGTTTTTAGAGGGGCTGGACCTTCAGAGGAGATGGAGAAAACTTAGCCCTTAGGGTTAGGAGAGGTACCGGGGTCTGCCTCCTCTGCCCTGGAGCTCTCTCCTCGCCTGTGTCTCCGCAGCTCCCTGGCCTCTCCCTCTGTCTGACAGCCTGGCTTGGCCCCCTGCTTGTCCTGTCTCTGCCTCCCGCTGCCTTTGTCTCTTTCTCTCCTCCTGTCTCTCCTGAGTCTATGTGTCTGTGGGTCTCCCCTTGAGTTCTTCCCAGCCTCTTCTCCCCGCCAGCTCTTTTAAGCACCCGACAGAGCCTCTGATTGGCTGATCCACTCAGCTGGGAGCTCTGTCAGTGGGGGACTCAGATGGGTGTATCATTGCTTCCCAAAATCCTAGTTTTTGTTTTCCTTTAAAAAAAAAAAAAAAAAAAGGAACTTGCCCAGGGGAGGGGCTTTAGCAGCCGGATGGATTATAGGCAGGGGGCCAACTGATGACATAGCCTTTTCCCAAACCCCATGATCAGCCCTCGGCTGTCTCTTTCAGACCTTTTTGGTGGGACAAGCCCCAGGAGACGTTCGGAGTCACAGTCCAGTCGGGGAAAGGGCCTGGACACGCACAGACAGGATCCAGGTCCCGGGGGAGTCCCTGCTCCTGTCTAACCCGGCATGGCTGCCCCTTTCTCAAGGTCCTTCATGCTGCCCTCTGCCCCTAGAGGCTGGTTTCCAGGGCTGAGGGGACTGTGCGGGCTGCCTCGGCAAAGAGGGTGGGGGCAGGTAGGGAAGAACAAAGAGGACAGAGCTTGACATGGCTCAGGATGGGGCAGGCAAGGAGACAGGGCCGGATAGCCCACCGTCCACAGGTAAGATGGCTCCATTGTGAATGGACTAAGCGTTTTTCCTTTTATAGAAGGAGCATCCAGGTGGCACCTCCTCTTCTCTCTCTTCTCTTCCTCAGGATCCCCCTTCCTGAGTTATCACCACCCGCCCCCTCAACCCAAACAGCCATTCCGCCTCCATTTCCCCCCAGGGCTCCCCTCCCCACTTCCTGACTCCCCATTTCCCTGGCCCAGCTCCCAGTAGCTTCCCCAGGCTCTTTGCCCTGCTCCTACCCACTCCCACCTGCCCTAAGCCCTCCCCCAGCCGCAAGCCGGCCAGCACAGCTTGCTCTCTCAGAACCCAGTTACCAGGGCCACTCAGGGAGTCCCCACCTGGCTCCTCCTTGGGCCCCACCTTGTCCTGAGAACCCAGTGTTCCTGGAAAAGTAGTCATCTATTCTGCGGGCCAGGGAGAGGGTGGAGGCAGCATTGTGCATATAGGGAAATTCGGGTACTGGGAGAAAAGAACCCAGGGTGGGAGAGTGACTGGGAGGAAGAGGGGGTGTTAGGGGACAGAAGCAGATGATCTCCTTAGTTTTGGATTAGAGAAGACTCAGAAAAGAGGTCTTGGGGGGTAAACTCTTAAGGCAAAAACGTGAAGGATTCAGAAATAGGGGCAATTTCTGTTCACCCCACCCCACTTCCCCAGGACATCCCCAGGAAGGAGAGTGTAGTCAGCAGTCCCTTCCCTTTCCCAAGAAGGACCATGTCCCCCTGCCCCCAATCCCCTATTCACACTCCCCTCTGTCACCTCCTGTCCCCCACATCATATCCTCCAGAAGGCTTCCTCTCCCCCTCCCTTCCTGCTCATGTCACCCACACCTGCCCCTGTACCCATCATCTCCTGTACCCACCCCGCCAGCTCACCTCCTGACCTGGATCCTAAGTGGAGGGGGCTGAAGCTGGAGGAGTCAGACGAGAGACCAGAGGGGGCAGGGGCAAGAGGAGCCATCACCAGAGGACTCTCACTGCCCCCTCCCACCCCCTATCCGAGATGAGGACAAAGGGGGTGACTAAGCAGTGGAAGACAAAGGGCCTTGGAGTCTCAGCAGCAGTGTGTGGGGGTGTTGGCAGCAGGCAGAAGCCACAAAAGATGCAGTGTCCCAGGCAGCCCCCAGGAGCCCTCGCCCCTGTCCCCGCTCAAGCTGCCCCTAGGGCCAGGCAGCCCGGCCTATCCTGACTTCTCCCGGGCTGGATTAAGGCAAATAAATGCAGTTCCAACCAGTCCCCCAACATCACACTTACTGCTTCAACTAGAGAGAGAAAGAAGGCCCTGGGAAAGGTGGGGAATGAGGGAGGTGGTTGGATCCTCTGCCCTGGCTGCACAGTGGTTGCCTAGTCTACCCCAGGGCCTGGTCAGCTCTCACAGCCAGGGATCTGGCCCCACCCTTTGGTGTGGTTCCCATTAGGTCAATTCTCAGGCTAGAAATCTGGCTTTCCAGTCTTTCTCTGCAGCTAAGAATTCCCCGTCTCTGCCATTCCCAGGTTTGTCTGCTCCATCCTGCTGTAGGGGGCTCTGTGTCAGGGACCCTGTCTGGGACAGATTTAGGGAAGACCTCCATCTAGGTCCAGGGTAGGAGACTTAAACTCAACGCGTGGGTGGTTGGTTGACCCAGCCGAAGCTGGGCTTGGAGCCTGAGGGAGAGAACAAGGACTAGCCTTCAAGGCTGGAAAACTTGGCCCACACTGGCGCCCATAATTGAAGTGGTGGCTAAGAGGGCTGGGCTCCCACATGGCTGACTGTGGTTCGAGTCCTGGACCTGGACCTGGCAGCTTGCTTTCTCAATTTCTCTCTCACTCTGTCCCTTTCTGGTAAAATTTAAATAAACAAATTAATAAAAATTAAAAGAAAACTTGGCCCACACTGAACTGGGATCAGGCTGTTGGGGCTACAATACTTTTCTTGCTATTGGTCACCTCCGAGGACTGTGGCAGGATCAGAAACACATATGGTAAAAAAGACCTAAAGAGGGACCAGCAGTTAGTGTAATGGCTATGTTGCTGTACTCCCATGTAGTCGACTCTGGTTTGAGTCCCGGATCCGGTGGCTTAAAACTCACACCAGGCGCGTGTGCGTGTGTGCCCAAGATCCTGAGAGGAGAATGGAGAAGAGATTGCGGAGTGGCCCCCCCCCCCCTTCTGTCTCTCTGTCTCTGTCTGGCGAGCGCAGGCGCCCTATAGCAAAAACCTCTCAAAAAAAGACCTAAAGAGACTGACTCAGGACGGAGGTGGGGTGTGAGGCGCTTCCTGGGTCTGTGATTCTGTAGGTTCAGGAAGCCTGAAGGACATTAAGGTCACCCAGAGGATTTCCCCTCCTATGCACCCAGGCACTTCTCTCCCCAAAATGCTGGTGGCCTTGGCATCCTATTTTTTGTTGGGGTTTGGCGTTAACTAACTCTCAGATCTACCCAGGCCCAGGCCCTTTTTCCCTCCGGATGCAGGACATCTGGAAGTTGGCTGGCTATGCCGGCTCCGATTCTTTCGGATTCAGCGATGGGGAGGTAATTGGCAAAGCCTGGGGCTACCCCAGAAGAGGCTGGGCTAAATCGTAATCCCCGAGCAAGACTACAGTAGGAGGGCGGCCAAGGCGGAAGGGAGTAGGCAGAGAACGCCCGCGCTACTGTGCGCCGGGGACCGGGCGGGAGGGCTCGGCGACAGAGCACTGGCAAGAGTGGCGAGTTTCGCTTCTCACTCTGATTTTAAAAAATCCGGCGCGGAGCCGAGGGAGCAACTGCCCTCAATAAAGATGGCTGCAGCCCCCTGTCATTTAAGCACAAGTGAAGCCAAGGCGCAGAGCCCGGATGTTGTCCGCTTCGCAATTGAAGATCCCGCCTCTTCCAAGAGGTCGTCTCCGTTGTGCCAATAGGCGAGAAGCCCACAAGAAGGCACCCAGGAGTTACTTCCGCCCGGTTCTCCTTCCCGCAGTCTGCAGCCGGGGTAAGATGGCCGCGCTGAGGGCGCTGTGCCGCCTCCGGGGCGTCTCTGCCCAGGTGCTGCGGCCTGGAGCTGGGGTCCGACTGCCGATTCAGCCCAGCAGGTGAGACCGAGGGCAGCCCTCGATGCGCCTTCCCCGGACTTGGGTTCTCCAATCTGAGGACACTCCAAAAACCCTGTGACCCTCTGGGAAAGAATGACCCAGGCCTGTGACCCCCCTGGCTGGGGCCTGATTTCTCAGGCTGCAGGATGCCCTGGCGCCCACTCTGGCCGAGAGATGGAAGAGGGTCTTGAACTCGTTCTGCCCCCGATGAAGCCAGTGGAGTGGGAAAACCAGCCCCTCATCTAATTGACTTGACTTGAGTGCACTCCTGTCATACCTCAGCAGAGCTCAGCCAAGGAGAGGGTACCATCTCTCTCCCACTGGCTGTCTCGCCTTATTTTGGTCTTAGGTTGACCTCGAATAAACACCTCTCTCACGTTCACATTCCCCTGGATAGGAATATAAACATGATGAAAATGTGAAGGAGCGGGGATCTCCAACTTTGCGTGCATAGGGGTGATGGGTGAAGTGATTCCAGGAGTAAGTTGTTAGTAGGAATGGAACCTCCAGAGTTCCAGCTTATTTTGCCAAAACGACACTAACTCTGTGTCAGCATGGAAGACTCGGAGACATCCTTACCTGGGCCCACCTGAGAGTGAATGGGAACAGAGGAACCAGGCACTGTTGAAACCCTTTGTCTAGGATCTGTCTTTGATTCTCCAGAGGTGCTCGGCAATGGCAGCCAGATGTTGAATGGGCAGAGCAATTTGGGGGCGCAGTCATGTACCCTACCAAGGAAACAGCCCATTGGAAGCCTCCACCTTGGAATGGTGAGTGCCCAGAGCTGATAATCCCAACTTGCACTCTTTCTGCCCTAAGCTAGTTTCTTTGTTTTTCTTTTCTTTTTCTTTCTTTTTTTTTTTTTTTTTTTTTTTTTCTATAGGGTATGTGCACTGACTGGAGAGAGAGAGAGCAAAAAGGAAAGTAAGAAATCACTCCCCAGGGGGTTGGCCATGCCACAGTCCCTTCTCCATTTTCCTCTTTGGAGTTTGGGCGTATATACATACGCACCCAGTGTGATTTTCAAGCCACTGGGTCTGGGTACTTGAACTGTGCAGTTGACCATGTGGGGATCCAGCACTTTAACTTCTTTGCCATCTGCTGGCCCCCTAAGCTGTTTTTCAAGTGTTCTTGAACTCTCTGTCTTCAGTGAATTTTAGCCCCTGTCTTGTTTGCTTCTTTCACCACAATTCAACAAGCATAATTGTGTGTCCGTGTGTATATATAGTACATATATACACACACGTGTGTGTTTACATATATATATAAATATAGCTGATGTAAGTTATATACATATACTATGTCCTATATGTGTTTATATTTGTTGTTGTTATTATCATTGTTTTTTGCTGTAGGGCACAGGCACTGGCCAGGGAGAGACAAAGGGAGAGAGAAAGTGAGAAGTCACTCCTCAGGGAGAATAACCACTTCACAATCCCTTCTCTGTTCTTCTCTTGGGATTTTAAGCAAGCACAAACAGCCACCTGGTGTGTCTTTCAAGCTGCTGGATCAAGGATTTGAACTGTGCAGTTGGCCATGTGGAATCCAGTGTCTTGACCCCACCATGCCACCTGCTGGCCCCAAACATAGTAATATTGTTAACAAGTATCTGTCAGGTAGAGAAGGAAAAGAAAGAATGATATTCCGAAAGATAAAGATCACAGACAATACACAAAAGTCACTGCCAAATTTAAATCTTTTTTTTTTAAAAGAATTATTTTATTTACCTTTATTTATTAGTTTGTTTTCATTTAACCAGAGAGAGACAGAGTGAGAGTGAAAGAGAGGGAGAGTGAGAAAGCAAGCCGCCAGGCCCAGGACTCAAACTGTGGTTGACCATGTGAGAGTCCAACACCCTTTATCACCATGCCACTTGCCAGCCCCAGTTTTTCCCAGGTTGAATACATTTCCAACTCCCTATGTAGACAAGGTGGTTTCCCACTGGCACTGAAATGAAACCCACCTGAATACGAATGACTGTTCCCTTGTCAAGACCAGCTCCTCCTTTTGACTTTGATTTTGACATTGGTATCCTCAGTCTCCTAATTCACCAGTATTGAAACTTTTTGTCATCTTTGACACTTTCTCACCAAATCCTGTAGAGTCATATTTCATACCTGATCATCTTCCCTTCTCAGTTTCCGTTGCCATCACTCTTGTTCACCAGATTTATCTCATACCAGACCTAGATTTTTTTCAGTTCTACTCATTTTCTGCCATTGACTTTGTCCCCTCCCCAGCTGTCCTATATAATGTCTTCATCTTCATTTTACTTTATCATTCATTCTCTTGCTCAAAATCCTGCAAAGGTTTTTCAGAAACTTACAGTGACAATAGCTGAGTGCCTGCCATGTGGTAAGCATTTTTTTATACCTTATTTTACTTAATCCTTGCAACAACCCTGCGAGACTATTATCCTAATTGTGAGGAAATTGCGGTATAGGGAGATTCAAACTTGATCTACTGGGGCCAGCAGATGGTATGGTGATTAAGGCACTGGCCTCCCACATGGCTGATCATGGTTTGAGTCCTAGACCTGACAGCTTAATTTCTTGCTTTCTCTCTCAGTTTCTCAGTCCTCTTTGGAGAGCAAATGTACCCTATAGCATATTTTAAAATAACAATTGTGGAACCAACAGTTGGCGTAATGGCTATGTCGCTGGACTTCCATGTAGTTGACTGTGGTTCGAGTCCTGGACCCAGTGGCTTAAACTCATGCTGGGCGTGTGTGCGTGCGTGCCCAAGATCCTGAGAGGAGAATGGAGAAGGGATTGCTCTGTGGCCATCCCCTGGGGGATGATTTCTCACTTTCTGTCTCTCTTTCTATCTTTCTGGCACATGTACACGCCCTAAGCAAAAACCTCTCCAAATAATAATAATAATTGTGGAGAGCATCCAATCTAAGAAAATATGTGACCTTTAGATGCATGCAGAAACATACTTCTGTGAGCTTCATTAATAATGGCTGCGAGGAGGGACTAGCAATTGGCATAATGGCTATGTTGCTGGACTCCCATGTAGTCAACCGTGGTTTGAGTCCCAGACCCGGTGGCTTAAACTCACACTGGGCCTGTGTATGTGCCCACCCAAGATCCCAAGAGGAGAATGGAGGAGAAAGGATTGCAGCGTGGCCATCCTCCCTGGGGAAGGGGTGTGTGATTTCTCACATTCTGTCTCTCTGTCTGTCTTTCTGGCGAGCGCACACACCCTATAGCACAAACCTCTCTCCCCCGCCAAAAAAAAGGGCTATGCAGGGCCAGCAGGTGGCATTCCAGTGCCTTAGCTACCATATGGCTAACCACAATTCGAGTCCCGGACCTGATGGCTTGCTTTCTCTCTGTCTTTCTCTGGCAAAGCTCATGTGAAAAAATAATAAATAAGTAAATAAATAAATTAAATAATTCTTAGAAAAATGGCTATGAGAGTATTATTATTTTTTTTTTGAGAGGTTTTTGCTATAGGGCACGTGTGCTCACCAGACAGAGAGACATAGAGACAGAAAGCGAGAAATCACCCCCCAGAGGGGATGGTCATGCCGCAATCCCTTCTCCATTCTCTTCTTGGGATCTTGGGCACGCACGCACATGCGCCCGGCGTGAGTTTTAAGCCACTGGGTCCGGGACGTGAACTGCGGTCGACTACATGTGAGTCCAGCGTCACAGCCATTACGCTAACTGCTGGTTCCCAAGTATTTTTATACGAAAACACTATCTGTCATTTATAAGCTGTAAGCAAAAGTAACATTTGTATTTATGTACTGCTGGTCCTTATAACACCAATCCTTGACATTTTTGTTCTCATTAAACTGTCCAATACCTACTCTAAAAGTTTTTTTTAAAAGAGGGAATAATTGGGAAAATAACAAAAATCTGTTACTTATATAACCACATAGATAAATAATTTCTGATATATCACTTTTAGAACTCTAGTTTAATGAGAAAAAAAATGTCAAGGATTGGTGTTATGTAAAAATCAGGCATAAATGCTAATGGATAAATGTTACTTTTGTTTATTGCTTGCAAACAACAGATAGTGTTTTCATTTAAAAATACTCTCATAGCCATTATTAATGAAGCTCATGGAAGCACATTTCTGCATGCATCTAAAGGTCACATGTTTTCTGAGATTGGCCGCTCTCCACAGATAATAATAAAAAGTAAAATTTGAGTCGTCAGAAAAGTTATGACGCATTTTTGCATAGAAAAATACATCAGAGGGACCAGCATATGGCATAATGGCTATGTTGCTGGATTCCCATGTAGTCGACCGCGGTTCAAGTCCTGGACCCGGTGGCTTAAACTCACGCCGGGCACGTGTGCACGTGTGCCCAAGATCCCAAGAGGAGAACAGAGGAGAAGGGAGTGTGGCTCCCACGTTCTGTCTCTCTTTCTTTCTGGTGAGCGCACTTGCCCTATAGCAAAAACCTCACCAAAAAGAAATAAAGAAAAAAAATACATCATGATTTCTCTGACAACGACCCAATAAATAAATAATACTTGGGGTCAGTAGATGGCGTAATGGTTACATTGCTGGACTCCCACGTATTGACTGAGATTCGAGTCATGGACCCGACCCGGTGGCTTAAAATTTACACTGGGCATGTGTAAGTACGTGTGTACCCAAGATCCTGAAAGGAGAATGAAGGACAAGGGATGGTGGCATGGCCATCCCCCCTGGGGGGGGTGGGTGATTTCTTGCTCTGTCTCTCTATCACTCCGGTGAACATATGTGCTCTATAGCAAAAAAAAAAAAAAATTTTTTTTCTAGAGACTTTTGGGGGATGGCCATGCTACCATCTCTTCTCCATTCTCCTCTTGGGGTCTTGGGCATGCATGCACATGCCCCTGGTATGAGTTTCAAGACAGATCTGGGACTTGAACCGTGGTTGACCATGTGGGAATCCATTGTTGTAACCATTATACTATCTGTTAGTCCCTAAATAAATAATTCTTTGAAAAAAAAAGAAAGAAAACTTGATCTAGTACACACAAACAGATTTGTAGTGAGGTCTGACTGACTTCAAAACCCATTTTGAAGAATTCTGGTTAAAAAGGCTCAGGACCAGCAGTTAGCATAATGGCTATGTCGCTGGACTCCCACTTAGTTGACTGCAGTTCGAGTCCCGGACCCAGTGGCTTAAACTCATGCCAGGCGCGTGTGCGTGCCCAAGATCCCAAAAGGAGAATGGAGGAGAAGGGATTGCGGTGTGGCCATCCCCCTTGGGGGGTGATTTCTCACTTTCTGTCTGTCTCTCTCTGTCTGTCTGGTGAGCGCACGCGCCCTATGGCAAAAACCTCTCCAAAAAAAGAAAAAAAAAAAAGAAAGAACGGCTCTAGTTTCATTCTCAGCTCTTCATTTATCAGTGAATAAAGTACCTATTTCATAGCATTTTTGTAATGATTAAATGAGATGATACTATAACAACATATAGTGCCTGGTGCATATAAGCCCTCTGTAAATGTTAATAATTATTAGTGAAACTGATAATTGAACCGCTATCCCCTACTGTCTCCAAACACTAATCTTCTGTGTCTTGGGAAGTCCAGATAGAGTTCCACAGATATTTACATTCTTGTTTCTAAGATTTGGCCTGTGTTGGTTACATAGCCTGGAATGCCTCTTCCCTCTGTCTTTTTGAATCATTTCTTAGAGTTAAGCTCAGGGCTAGCCCTGTAATGTAGTGGTCACATGTTTTGTCGAGGGAGTCAGATCTCTCATGACCAGCCGCAATTTGAAACCTGGCTCTGGCAGCTTGAAAAACATCCTGGGTGCGTGTACCCACACAATACTGGATTGGATGGAGAAGTGGAGGAAAAAGGATTATGACTTGATCATGCCCATTAGGGGATGTTTTCTCATTTTTTTTTCCTTTTTCTTTTTTTAAAAAATTGCCAGAGGGCATACGCACTCACCATAGAGAGAGAGGGAAAAGGAGAAAACACTCCTCCATGAGGGATGGTCACCCTACAATTCCTTCTCCATCATTTTCCTCCTTTTGAGATTTTGGACACACATGTCTGCTTGGCATGTTTTTCAGGCTTCCAGGTCTGGGATTCAAATCGCATGGTTGGCTGTGTGGGATTCAGGCATCTTAACCACCACACCATTGGCTGGCAGGTGGTGCTTTCTGTCTCTTTCTCTGGAAAGCACACATGTCTTCTTGCAATATAAATAAATAAATAAATAAATAAATCAGAGGTCAGCAGGTTAAGTCACTGGACTCCCACTCAGCCAACCACTGTTTGAATCTCAGATCTGGTAGCTTGAAAATCATGTTGGGTGCATGTGTGTGTATGTGCCCAAGATCCTGGGAGGTGAACAGAGAAGGGATTGTGGTGTGGCCATGCCCCCTGGGGGGGGGTGATTTGTCACTTTCTCTCTCACTGTCTCTGTCTCTTTATCTCTGGTGAGCACATGTACCCTAAGGCAAAAATCCACTTTCAAAAACAAAAAGAGGGACCAGTGGGTGATGTGATGGTTAAAGCACTGGACACTCCCACGTGGCAGACCATGGTTCGAATCCTGGTCCTGGTGTCTTGCTTTCTCACTTTCCCTTCTCTCTCTCTCTCTCTCTCTCTCTGGCTCTCTCTGGTCAAATTAAAATAAACGAATGAATCAATAAAATTAAATAAAATAATTAAAAACAAAACAAAAAGTAAAGAACTGCTATGTCTCACACAGTTGCTCTATGGGGGAGTGGCCATAGATTAAAAAATAAACAAAAATAAACACACAAGTACACACAAATAGAGAAAAGCAGGGAACTCCTCTGATGGAGGCAGCTGCAGCCCCAAACTGTTCTCCTGTTTATTCTTTTAAAGGGCAGAAAATGGGGGAAGTGGAATGCAAAGCCAGTTATTTTCAGCTGTTAATCGGCTGAAGATGAGAGGATCTCTGGTGCCATGTAGTTCTAAGCAAGTTTTATCTTCTAGGGCCTTTTCTGAATAACACATATGACTTCAACAGATACTGCCTTGCAGTGTAAACAGAGGCAGCTAAGGTATTCACATGTTAATGGTGTTCATCGCCTTACAAATGACTACTCAGGGAACCTTGTTTCTGCATGTGTTTAAAGGTCACCATCCTGTGCACTCCCTACAAAGAACAATTCAGACTATACCTACCTGATGTCTTCTCAGTGTTGTTTCCTTCTTTTATATACTTAATGGATGGGACCGCAGGAGGCATGGTGGTTAAGGGCACTCCCACATGGCTGACTGCAGCTCGAGTCATGGACCTGGCAGCTTGTTTTCTTTCCCTCTCTCTTTCTCTTTCACTCTGTCCCTCTCTGGTCAAATTAAAATAAATAAAGTTAAATAAACTAATTATTTAAAAAACAACAACAACAAAAAAACCCTGTCATTTAGTGAGGTCAGCAGGTGGCATGATGGTTAAGGTGCTGGACTCCCATGTTGTTGACCATGGTTCAAGTTCCAGACCTGCTGCCTTGCTTTTTCACTTTCCCTATTTAGCTGTGAGTGCACATGTCTTATGGCTAGCTAGCTAGAAAATAAATAAATAAATACATAAATACATAAAATAATAAAAATGTGTGGGGACCCTGAAGCTTAACAGGCTGAGTTCAAATGCCACTTATCAGCTATGTGATCTTAGAGATGTCATTTAAGCTCTGTGGCCTCAGTTTCATCAATAAAATAGGGATAATAATAGTAACTACTATTCATTTCATTATTGTAAAGATAAAACCATTTTTTAGAGGTTTTTGCCTTAGGGCATGTGCACCCGTCAGAGAAAGAGAGACAATGAGAGGGAAAGTGAGAAATCCCCCCCCCCGGGGGGGGATGGCCATACCACAATCCCTTTCCTCCATTCTCCTCCTGGGATCTTGGGCACACATCCATATGCACCTGGCATGAGTTTCAAGCCACTGGGTCTGGGATTCGAACCACAGTTGGCCATCTGGTAGTTCAGCAATGTAACTGCTACCCCATCTGCTACCCCAGAACAAAGCCATTTATAAGAAGTGCAGTGCTGAGAACCAGCAGTTAGCGTAATGGCTATGTCACTGGACTCCCACGTAGTCGACCGCGGTTCGTGTCCCAGACCCAGTGGCTTAAAACTCGCTCCGGGTGTGTGTGGGTGCGTGCCCAAGATCCCGAGAGGAGTATGGAGGGGGAGGGATTGCGGCGTGACCATCCCCCATGGGGAGTGATTTCTCTCTTTCTGTCTGTCTCTCTGTCTGGCGAGCGCACGCGCCCTATAGCAAAAATCTCTCAAAAAAAGAAGTGCAGTGCTGAGAGTAAAGCCTGGCACATTAGGGCTACAGGAGCGTTACCTATTACTACCAAAAAGGTGTGGGAAGCATGGCAAGAGTGGCCCAGCAGGTGTTGTGGTGGTTAAGGCACTGGATGGTGCCTTAGCCATCCCCTCTGGGAGCCACTTTCCCCCTCTTTTTCTCTCTCCATCCAGTATACCTGCCCTGTGGCAAAAGTTCTAAAAGAAAAAAATAAGTGTGAGTTTCCTGGTCCTTTTCCTTTTTCCCATCTAATGGTCCTCTTCTTGATTACTTAGTCCAGTTTTTACATTGTTAATACCTCAGAAACATCTCAGACTGGGTCATTTAAAAAGAAAGTAGGAGTTTATTCACAAAAGTCATAATTCTGGGGCTGCCGGGTGGCGTGGTGGTTAAGGGTGCTGGACTCCCACTTGGCCGACCACCGTTCAAGTCCCGGAACTGGCAGTTTGCTTTCTCACTTTTTTGCTCTCTTCCCCTCTCTCTGTCCCTCTCTGGTCAAATTATAAATAAATAAATAAAGTTAAATAAAATAATTCTTTATAAAACAAGATGAATGTGATTACATTTTAAAAACTCGTAATTCTGATGGAAAGTCTAAAATGTCTGAAGGCTGCACTTACAGAGCAGACCATGATCTGTGGCTGTTCTGGCCTCATTTCCTCTGCTTATAAACCAACCAGAACTCAGTCTTGAAGGCCCCGCTGATGACCTTATGACACCCAAAGGCCCCACCTTGGGACACCATGAAAGAACTTAATTTTCACTTAGTACCTTGATGGTACAATAATACAGATTCCAACACATGGCTTTCTCAGACGTCCAGTCCCTGCCTACTGAGACCAGATTCTAAAACATGCAACTTTGGGAGGCAAACCATTATCCAAACCATGTCCTGAATGATGTTGGCGATAAGGAAATTGACCAGGCGTGGAATGGCGAGATGGAAGATCTGTAGGAACAGGGTAACCACTGGCTGTTGGGAGTTCCCAAGGGAATTACCATTTGGCTGAACTGTCTCCCACTCCTTAGATGTGGACTCTCCAAAGGATACAGTGGTGTCGAACCTGACACTGAACTTTGGGCCTCAGCACCCGGCAGCCCATGGAGTCCTGCGGCTAGTGATGGAACTGAGTGGGGAGATGGTGCGGAAGTGTGATCCTCACATCGGGCTCCTGCACCGAGGCACTGAGAAGCTCATTGAATACAAGACCTATCTGCAGGTGTGGGGGTCAACAGAGGCCTGTCGTTGGGATCTGGGGATGCTTTAACCTGGGACTTTGCCAGTTTGCTGCCCCCCAGAACCTCAGGGAAAGA